>NC_091207.1:12933640-12968640 GCF_040958095.1 Procambarus clarkii
TATGGTAGTGTGGTACAGGTGTGTGTGGTAGTGTGGTACAGGTGTTTGTGGTAGTGTGGTACAGGTGTGTGTAGTAGTGTGGTACAGGTGTGTTTGTGGTAGTGTGGTACAGGTGTGTGTGGTAGTGTGGTACAGGTGTGTTTGTGGTAGTGTGGTACAGGTGTGTGTGGTACAGGTGTGTTTGTGGTAGTGTGGTACAGGTGTGTGTGGTACAGGTGTGTTTGTGGTAGTGTGGTACAGGTGTGCTTTCCTCAAAGGAACATGTTTCAGACAGACTTCATATGCTTCAGAAGTCAGTTTTCTATTTCTTGTGTAGGATTTGTATTAAACTTCTTTATGCGTGATATCCAAAAACCTGTAAATATAACTGATATCAACACGAGCGTGGCAGATTTTGATTGAGAAATTGAACACATGCCCATGCACTCAGCCCCGGGGCCAGGCTTATCTTGAGGTTATCTTGAGATGATTTACGGGCTTTTTAGTGTCCCCGCGGTCCGGTCCTCGACCAGGCCTCCACCCCCAGGAAGCAGCCCGTGAAAGCTGACTAACACCCAGGTACCTATTTTACTGCTAGGTAACAGGGGCATAGGGTGAAAGAAACTCTGCCCATTATTTCTCGCCGGCGCTGGGGATCGAACCCAGGACCACAGGATCACAAGTCCAGCGTGCTGTCCGCTCGGCCGACCGGCTCCCCATGGATTTCAGGCTCATGGCATTCAATATTTATAAAGAAATGCAAGGTCCCAGTAGCACAGGAACTCAGTATAGTGTGGAGGAAGAGCTTGGACACGGGGGAGATACCAGATGCGCTTAAAGCAGCAGACATAGCCCCTCTACACAAGGGAGGGAGCAAAGCATTGGCAAAGAATTATAGACCAGTTGCACTAACGTCCCACATATAAAAGTATTTGAGAGAGTGATTAGGAGTCAGGTCACCAGTTTCATGGAGACCAATGACCTCCACAACCCAGGCCAACATGGATTTAGAGCGGGAGGATCATGCCTCTCACAGCTACTTGACCATTACGACAAAATCACTGAGGCATTAAAAGACAAGCAGAAGGCAAATGTGATATACACGGACTTCGCAAAGGCATTCGATAAATGTGACCATGGCGTGATACACACAAAATGTGGTCATTGGAAAGAACTGGTAACGTATGACTCTGGATACTCAGTTTTCTATCGAACAGAACACAAAGAGTAAAAGTCAACTATATAAAATCGAGTCCAAGCGCAGCTAAAAACTCTGTACCTCAGGATCCAGTCTTTGCACCAATGCTTTTTCTTATTCTCATATCAGATATAGACTCAAATACAAGGCACCGCTTCGTATCATCCTTTGCAGATGACACAAAAATCAGCATGAAAATTACGGCTGTTGAAGACATTGAAAAACTACAAGCAGATATTAATAAAGTTTTCGACTGGTCAGCAAAAAATAACAGGATGTTTAACAGTGATAAATTCCAGGTACTCAGGTACGGTAAAAGAGAGAACCTTAAATATAATACAGTGTACACTCACAATCAAATTTGCCCGTAGTAGGAAAGAAACATGTAAAGGATTTGGGAAAAATGGTTTCTGACGACCTAACGTTTAGGGAGCATAACCAAGCAAATATTGCGTCAGCCAGAAAAAATGATAGGATGGATTACGAGAACTTTCAAATCCAGGCATTCCATCACAATGGTTGTACTCTTCAAGTCACTTGTGTTGTCCCGTCTTGAGTACTGCTCAGTACTCACTTCCCCCTTCAGAGCAGGAGAGATTGCTGAAATAGAGGGAGTACAGAGAACATATACGGCACGCATAGACGATATAAAGAACCTAAACTATTGGGATCGTCTCAAAGCTCTCCAAATGTACTCTCCAGAAATAAGACGCGAGAGATATCAAATAATATACACATGGAAAATACTGGAGGACCAAGTACCAAATCTGCACAGTAAAATAACAACATACTGGAGTGAACGATATGGAAGTAAATGCAGAATAGAACCAGTGAAGAGCAGAGGTGCCATAGGCACAATCAGAGAACACTGTATAAACATCAGAGGTCCACGGTTGTTCAACACCCTCCCAGCGAGAATAAGAAACATTGCAGGAACAACCGTAGACATCTTCATGAGAAAACTAGATTGTTTTCTTTAAGGAGTGCCGGGCTGTGGTGGGTATGTGGGCCTGCGGGCCGCTCCAAGCAACAGCTTAGTGGACCAAACTCTCACAAGTCAATCCTGGCCTCGGCTGGACTTTTGGCGAGTTTATTATTATTATTATTATTATTATTATTTTCTACCACAGACGTGGCCACACATTTACAATGCTAATCAACATATATTTATATATTCCCCATCAAGCAGGTAAGCATTATCGGTTGAAATTGATCAATATATTTGAAAATGACCATGGAGTGATAACCCACCAAATGTGATTGACTGGAATAGGGCGTTGGATTTTATATTTTGTGTAAATCGGAATGCATAGAGTAAGAGTCAATCAAATAAGATCAAGCCCAAATGCAGTGAAAAGCTCTATTTCCCAGTTCCTTGCACCACTGCTGTTTCTCATTCTCATATGCGATATAGACAAATATACAAGTCACAGCTTCGTGTGACTGATAATACAAATTTTTTTGCTGATGATACAAAAATCAGCATAGAAATTTATTCTGACGAAGCCACTAAAACCTACATGCCGATATATATATATATCAGGCCAAAAGTATTCGACTGGCCAACTGAAAATAACTTGATTTTAAACGAAGACAAGTTCCAGGTACTGAGGTACGGTGGAAACAAGGTTAAACGAAACACGGTACAGGACACAATCATAGAAGAAAAGCAACATGTAACAGTTCTAGGAATTATGATGTCTGACGACCTGACATATAGTGAACGTGAACAAACATATAGTGAACCGAGCAAATATAGCGGCAGCGGTCAGGACAATAATAGGATGGATTATGAGAACATTCAAATCCAGAGATCCCACAGCAATACTAATACTGTTTCAATCACTGGTGCTGTCCCGTCTTGAGTATTGCTCGGTACTCACTTCTCCATTCAAAGCGGGAGAGATCTCTGAATTAGAGAGAATACAGAGAACATATACGGCACGCATAGACACGATAAAACATTTAAATTATTGGGACCGTCTCAACGCTCTCAAAATGTACTCGCTGGAAAGGAGACGAGAAGGGTATCAAATAATATTTACATGGAAGATACTGGAGGGCCATGTCCAAAATTTGCGCAATAAAATAACAACATACTTTACCGAAAGGTGCGGAAGGAAATGCGGAATAGAACCATTGAGGAGTAGAGGTGCCATAGGTGCAATCAGAGAACACTGTCTGAACATCAGAGGCCAAACAGCTGTTCAACACCCTCCCAGGAAGCATTATAAATTTGGTCGAAACAAAGGTGGATGTTTCGCGAGGCACTCGGATAGGTTCTTGGCAGAAGTGCCAGACCAACCAGGCTTTAGTGGACATATGGGCCTGCGGGCCGCTTCAAGCAACAGCCTGTTGGAAAGTTAGGCCAAGTTGAGCCTTGCCTCTGGACGGGCTTAGGGAGTAGAAGAACTCCCGAAACCCTCTTCATGCAAAATCCAGGTAAGCCTGAGGAGGTGGAGGGAATAGCAGGGGTGTAGTGTGTAGTTGTGGTGTAGGGTGTAGTGGTGGTGTAGGGTGTAGTGGTGGTGTAGGGTGTAGTGGTGGTGTAGGGTGTACTGGTGGTGTAGTGTGTAGTGGTGGTGTAGGGTGTAGTGGTTGTGTAGAGTGTAGTGGTGGTGTAGGGTGTAGTGGTTGTGTAGAGTGTAGTGGTGGTGTAGGGTGTAGTGGTGGTGTAGGGTGTAGTGGTGGTGTAGGGTGTAGTGGTGGTGTAGGGTGTACTGGTGGTGTAGTGTGTAGTGGTGGTGTAGGGTGTAGTGGTTGTGTAGAGTGTACTGGTGGTGTAGGGTGTAGTGGTGGTGTAGAGTGTAGTGGTGGTGTAGAGTGTAGTGGTGGTGTAGGGTGTAGTGGTTGTGTAGAGTGTAGTGGTGATGTAGGGTGTAGTGGTGTAGGGTGTAGTGGTGGTGTAGAGTGTAGTGGTGGTGTAGGGTGTAGTGGTGGTGTAGGGTGTAGTGGTGGTGTAGGGTGTAGTGGTGGTGTAGGGTGTAGTGGTGGTGTAGGGTGTAGTGGGCGTGTAGGGTGTAGTGGTAGTGTAGGGTGTAGTGGTGGTGTAGTGTGTAGTGGTGGTGTAGGGTGTAGTGGGCGTGTAGGGTGTAGTGGTGGTGTAGGGTGTAGTGGGCGTGTAGGGTGTAGTGGTGGTGTAGGGTGTAGTGGGCGTGTAGGGTGTAGTGGTGGTGTAGGGTGTAGTGGTGGTGTAGAGTGTAGTGGTGGTGTAGGGTGTAGTGGTGGTGTAGGGTGTAGTGGTGATGTAGGGTGTAGTGGTGGTGTAGGGTGTAGTGGTGGTGTAGAGTGTAGTGGTGGTGTAGGGTGTAGTGGTGGTGTAGGGTGTAGTGGTGGTGTAGAGTGTAGTGGTGGTGTAGGGTGTAGTGGTGGTGTAGGGTGTAGTGGTGATGTAGGGTGTAGTGGTGGTGTAGGGTGTAGTGGTGGTGTAGGGTGTAGTGGTGGTGTAGAGTGTAGTGGTGGTGTAGGGTGTAGTGGTGGTGTAGGGTGTAGTGGTGGTGTAGGGTGTAGTGGGCGTGTAGGGTGTAGTGGTAGTGTAGGGTGTAGTGGTGGTGTAGTGTGTAGTGGTGGTGTAGGGTGTAGTGGTGGTGTAGGGTGTAGTGGTGGTGTAGAGTGTAGTGGTGGTGTAGGGTGTAGTGGTGGTGTAGGGTGTAGTGGTGATGTAGGGTGTAGTGGTGGTGTAGGGTGTAGTGGTGGTGTAGAGTGTAGTGGTGGTGTAGGGTGTAGTGGTGGTGTAGGGTGTAGTGGTGGTGTAGGGTGTAGTGGTGGTGTAGGGTGTAGTGGTGGTGTAGGGTGTAGTGGGCGTGTAGGGTGTAGTGGTAGTGTAGGGTGTAGTGGTGGTGTAGTGTGTAGTGGTGGTGTAGGGTGTAGTGGTGGTGTAGGGTGTAGTGGTGGTGTAGGGTGTAGTGGTGGTGTAGGGTGTAGTGGTGGTGTAGAGTGTAGTGGTGGTGTAGGGTGTAGTGGTGGTGTAGAGTGTAGTGGTGGTGTAGAGTGTAGTGGTGGTGTAGGGTGTAGTGGGCGTGTAGGGTGTAGTGGTAGTGTAGGGTGTAGTGGTGGTGTAGTGTGTAGTGGTGGTGTAGGGTGTAGTGGGCGTGTAGGGTGTAGTGGTGGTGTAGGGTGTAGTGGGCGTGTAGGGTGTAGTGGTGGTGTAGGGTGTAGTGGGCGTGTAGGGTGTAGTGGTGGTGTAGGGTGTAGTGGTGGTGTAGGGTGTAGTGGTGGTGTAGGGTGTAGTGGTGGTGTAGGGTGTAGTGGTGGTGTAGGGTGTAGTGGTGGTGTAGAGTGTAGTGGTGGTGTAGGGTGTAGTGGTGGTGTAGGGTGTAGTGGTGATGTAGGGTGTAGTGGTGGTGTAGGGTGTAGTGGTGGTGTAGGGTGTAGTGGTGGTGTAGAGTGTAGTGGTGGTGTAGGGTGTAGTGGTGGTGTAGGGTGTAGTGGTGGTGTAGGGTGTAGTGGGCGTGTAGGGTGTAGTGGTAGTGTAGGGTGTAGTGGTGGTGTAGTGTGTAGTGGTGGTGTAGGGTGTAGTGGTGGTGTAGGGTGTAGTGGTGGTGTAGAGTGTAGTGGTGGTGTAGGGTGTAGTGGTGGTGTAGGGTGTAGTGGTGGTGTAGGGTGTAGTGGTGGTGTAGGGTGTAGTGGTGGTGTAGAGTGTAGTGGTGGTGTAGGGTGTAGTGGTGGTGTAGGGTGTAGTGGTGGTGTAGGGTGTAGTGGTGGTGTAGGGTGTAGTGGTGGTGTAGGGTGTAGTGGGCGTGTAGGGTGTAGTGGTAGTGTAGGGTGTAGTGGTGGTGTAGTGT
Organism: Procambarus clarkii; assembly: GCF_040958095.1. NCBI lineage: Eukaryota > Metazoa > Arthropoda > Malacostraca > Decapoda > Cambaridae > Procambarus > Procambarus clarkii. The sequence goes on from NC_091207.1 coordinate 12,939,602, forward strand.
GTAGTGGTGGTGTAGGGTGTAGTGGTGGTGTAGGGTGTAGTGGTGGTGTAGGGTGTAGTGGTGGTGTAGGGTGTAGTGGTGGTGTAGAGTGTAGTGGTGGTGTAGGGTGTAGTGGTGGTGTAGAGTGTAGTGGTGGTGTAGAGTGTAGTGGTGGTGTAGGGTGTAGTGGGCGTGTAGGGTGTAGTGGTAGTGTAGGGTGTAGTGGTGGTGTAGTGTGTAGTGGTGGTGTAGGGTGTAGTGGGCGTGTAGGGTGTAGTGGTGGTGTAGGGTGTAGTGGGCGTGTAGGGTGTAGTGGTGGTGTAGGGTGTAGTGGGCGTGTAGGGTGTAGTGGTGGTGTAGGGTGTAGTGGTGGTGTAGGGTGTAGTGGTGGTGTAGGGTGTAGTGGTGGTGTAGGGTGTAGTGGTGGTGTAGGGTGTAGTGGTGGTGTAGAGTGTAGTGGTGGTGTAGGGTGTAGTGGTGGTGTAGGGTGTAGTGGTGATGTAGGGTGTAGTGGTGGTGTAGGGTGTAGTGGTGGTGTAGGGTGTAGTGGTGGTGTAGAGTGTAGTGGTGGTGTAGGGTGTAGTGGTGGTGTAGGGTGTAGTGGTGGTGTAGGGTGTAGTGGGCGTGTAGGGTGTAGTGGTAGTGTAGGGTGTAGTGGTGGTGTAGTGTGTAGTGGTGGTGTAGGGTGTAGTGGTGGTGTAGGGTGTAGTGGTAGTGTAGGGTGTAGTGGTGGTGTAGAGTGTAGTGGGCGTGTAGGGTGTATTGGTGGTGTAGGGTGTAGTGGTGGTGTAGGGTGTAGTGGTGGTGTAGAGTGTAGTGGTGGTGTAGTGTGTAGTGGTGGTGTAGGGTGTAGTGGTGGTGTAGAGTGTAGTGGTGGTGTAGGGTGTAGTGGTGGTGTAGGGTGTAGTGGTGGTGTAGGGTGTAGTGGTGATGTAGGGTGTAGTGGTGGTGTAGGGTGTAGTGGTGGTGTAGAGTGTAGTGGTGGTGTAGGGTGTAGTGGTGGTGTAGGGTGTAGTGGTGGTGTAGGGTGTAGTGGGCGTGTAGGGTGTAGTGGTAGTGTAGGGTGTAGTGGTGGTGTAGTGTGTAGTGGTGGTGTAGGGTGTAGTGGTGGTGTAGGGTGTAGTGGTGGTGTAGGGTGTAGTGGTGGTGTAGGGTGTAGTGGTGGTGTAGAGTGTAGTGGTGGTGTAGGGTGTAGTGGTGGTGTAGGGTGTAGTGGTGATGTAGGGTGTAGTGGTGGTGTAGGGTGTAGTGGTGGTGTAGAGTGTAGTGGTGGTGTAGGGTGTAGTGGTGGTGTAGGGTGTAGTGGTGGTGTAGGGTGTAGTGGGCGTGTAGGGTGTAGTGGTAGTGTAGGGTGTAGTGGTGGTGTAGTGTGTAGTGGTGGTGTAGGGTGTAGTGGTGGTGTAGTGTGTAGTGGTGGTGTAGGGTGTTGTGGTGGTGTAGAGTGTAGTGGTGGTGTAGTGTGTAGTGGTGGTGTAGGGTGTAGTGGTGGTGTAGGGTGTAGTGGTGGTGTAGGGTGTAGTGGTGGTGTAGGGTGTAGTGGTGGTGGAGACCGGTCTTTGCCTCCTTGTCCACTCCGCTGTGCCTGGGTCTGTGGACCATATTGTCTGTCTGCCCGAGGCTTGCTGCTCGCGGGGGGGGGTGGGGGGGAAGCCCATTTACCTTTACAGGATAAATGTCATTATATAAGGGAGTGTGTTGGAGGGGGGGTGTGAAGGGAGGAATCCCATGCCTCCCGAGCAGCGGGCTCTACCCTTATGACCCCTTTCACCTGTAAGGTTGATATGAAATGTGCAACCCAAGATCCGTAGAGTTTAGCTCATGTTAACCTAGGGTAGCATCACACAGCCTAGTGGACGTTTTGTGTCCACTAGACTGCGCGACACAGTGCTTGCCAGGATCAGGTTGGGTTACCGTTACCTGTGGCAGGTAGCTACAGGTGACGGGTCTCCCAATCCTGAGCACTCCAGTTGCAAACTCTGTGAGCAGGAACTACGGCATGATCTCCCGCACTACATCACTGAATACCCAGTTATTAGACCTTTCAGACCAGTTGGCATGAGGTACCTGGAGCTTTGCAATTTCTTTATTCACTCTCGTGTTCTTAAAAATATCCTCACAGTGTACCCAAAATTTGCCAGTGCAGGCTACTAAACATATGGCCCTGTATGACTAACCATCCTGCGAGATGGGGACTTTTATTACCACTGTTACCTTATTCACTCTTGTGTTGATGATATCCTCAAAATGCATCCGGAGTCTGCCAGTGCAGACCGCCTATCACATGCCTCTGTATGACTAACCATCCTGTGTGATGGGGATTTTTTAACATCACCTAGTTAGCTTTTTTGACACACTGTACTCCCCTTCATATAGTCTAGGGAAGCTGCACTAATGCAGATGTACCTAATATATTAATAAAAAATATCTGCACAAATGCCAAAGTACCTAATGTATTAATAAAAAAAATGTGGGGCAACCCACCACTACACCTCCATTTTAGGAGGCCTGGTCGACGACCGGGCCGCGGGGACGCTAAGCCCCGGAAGCACCTCAAGGTAAGCACCTCAAGGTACACCAGACAAAACCGGGATGATCCCACTACCACACCAGATGGAAGATCCCACTACCACACCAGATGGAAGATCCCACTACCACACCAGATGGAAGATCCCACTACCACACCAGATGGAAGATTCCACTACCACACCAGATGGAAGATTCCACTACCACACCAGATGGATGATTCCACTACCACACCAGATGGATGATCCCACTACCACACCAGATGGAAGATCCTACTACCACACCAGATGGATGATCCCACTACCACACCAGATGGAAGATCCCACTACCACACCAGATGGAAGATCCCACTACCACACCAGATGGAAGATCCTACTACCACACCAGATGGATGATCCCACTACCACACCAGATGGAAGATTCCACTACCACACCAGATGGAAGATCCTACTACCACACCAGATGGATGATCCCACTACCACACCAGATGGAAGATTCCACTACCACACCAGATGGAAGATCCTACTACCACACCAGATGGATGATCCCACTACCACACCAGATGGAAGATCCCACTACCACACCAGATGGAAGATCCTACTACCACACCAGATGGATGATCCCACTACCACACCAGATGGAAGATCCCACTACCACACCAGATGGAAGATCCCACTACCACACCAGATGGAAGATCCCACTACCACACCAGATGGAAGATCCCACTACCACACCAGATGGAAGATCCTACTACCACACCAGATGGAAGATCCCACTACTACACCAGATGGAAGATCCAAACACCAATCCTGACACCAACAGCTGGGCATCCTTTCCTGGCCTACGTGGGAAGCCTGACGCCAGCCTACAGAAGGTGGTGTTAGAACTTCCAGTTCGCATGAGTAAAATGGAACTTACCATCTGTAAGCTCCAAGAAACACTCACGGACATTAAAAATGGTTTCAACAGCATTTATGCTAAGATCAACATGGACGACCTGAAACAATGTTCAAGCGATCCTCTCGCCATCCCGAGGAGTGAAGTGAACGTCCAAGTCTCTAGTGAAATGCCTTGTAGTGCTTTAAGACACGTTTCAAGCAAATATTGACCACTCATCTAGTGCTGAAAATACCGCTGTGGCGAGTGTAAAAAATGAAAACCCGTTGTGTCTTAACTGTAATTAGCAAATGCACTCAAGAACTCATTCCAAACAATACCTCTTGTACCTCTATGAATCATGATGAATGTGCAATGATTATACAAGCTAGGAAGGGTACAGACAGCCAACTGACCTTGGCACGGATGAAAGAACTCTTTGACATTACTGACCCTGAAAAAATATCACTTGTAAGCAATAGTTTGCAACTTGTAAACCTTGTAAACACTTCCCTTCCTCAAATTTATGAACATTATTACCCACTACACTCTTAAATTTTTCATATGCAATGTGAGAAGCGTGCGAAGGAGGCTGTTTGATTTAATGATGGACGCTGGTGCCATCAACATTGATGTACTGTGCCTGCAGGAACCATACACCACAAGCACTAATGATGGACGCTGGTGCCATCAACATTGATGTACTGTGCCTGCAGGAACCATACACCACAAGCACTAATGATGGACGCTGGTGCCATCAACATTGATGACTGTGCCTGCAGGAACCATACACCACAAGCACTAATGATGGACGCTGGTGCCATCAACATTGATGTACTGTGCTTGCAGGAACCATACACCACAAGCACTAATGATGGACGCTGGTGCCATCAACATTGATGTACTGTGCCTGCAGGAACCATACACCACAAGCACTAATGATGGACGCTGGTGCCATCAACATTGATGTACTGTGCTTGCAGGAACCATACACCACAAGCACTAATGATGGACGCTGGTGCCATCAACATTGATGTACTGTGCTTGCAGGAACCATACACTACAAGCACTAATGATGGACGCTGGTGCCATCAACATTGATGTACTGTGCTTGCAGGAACCATACACCACAAGCACTAATGATGGACGCTGGTGCCATCAACATTGATGTACTGTGCTTGCAGGAACCATACACCACAAGCACTAATGATGGACGCTGGTGCCATCAACATTGATGACTGTGCCTGCAGGAACCATACACCACAAGCACTAATGATGGACGCTGGTGCCATCAACATTGATGTACTGTGCTTGCAGGAACCATACACCACAAGCACTAATGATGGACGCTGGTGCCATCAACATTGATGTACTGTGCCTGCAGGAACCATACACCACAAGCACTAATGATGGACGCTGGTGCCATCAACATTGATGTACTGTGCTTGCAGGAACCATACACTACAAGCACTAATGATGGACGCTGGTGCCATCAACATTGATGTACTGTGCTTGCAGGAACCATACACCACAAGCACTAATGATGGACGCTGGTGCCATCAACATTGATGTACTGTGCTTGCAGGAACCATACACCACAAGCACTAATGATGGACGCTGGTGCCATCAACATTGATGACTGTGCCTGCAGGAACCATACACCACAAGCACTAATGATGGACGCTGGTGCCATCAACATTGATGTACTGTGCTTGCAGGAACCATACACCACAATCACTAATGATGGACGCTGGTGCCATCAACATTGATGTACTGTGCTTGCAGGAACCATACACCACAAGCACTAATGATGGACGCTGGTGCCATCAACATTGATGTACTGTGCCTGCAGGAACCATACACCACAAGCACTAATGATGGACGCTGGTGCCATCAACATTGATGTACTGTGCCTGCAGGAACCATACACCACAAGCACTAATGATGTACGCTGGTGCCATCAACATTGATGTACTGTGCTTGCAGGAACCATACACCACAAGCACTAATGATGGACGCTGGTGCCATCAACATTGATGTACTGTGCCTGCAGGAACCATACACCACAAGCACTAATGATGGACGCTGGTGCCATCAACATTGATGTACTGTGCTTGCAGGAACCATACACCACAAGCACTAATGATGGACGCTGGTGCCATCAACATTGATGTACTGTGCCTGCAGGAACCATACACCACAAGCACTAATGATGGACGCTGGTGCCATCAACATTGATGTACTGTGCTTGCAGGAACCATACACTACAAGCACTAATGATGGACGCTGGTGCCATCAACATTGATGTACTGTGCTTGCAGGAACCATACACCACAAGCACTAATGATGGACGCTGGTGCCATCAACATTGATGTACTGTGCTTGCAGGAACCATACACCACAAGCACTAATGATGGACGCTGGTGCCATCAACATTGATGACTGTGCCTGCAGGAACCATACACCACAAGCACTAATGATGGACGCTGGTGCCATCAACATTGATGTACTGTGCTTGCAGGAACCATACACCACAATCACTAATGATGGACGCTGGTGCCATCAACATTGATGTACTGTGCTTGCAGGAACCATACACCACAAGCACTAATGATGGACGCTGGTGCCATCAACATTGATGTACTGTGCCTGCAGGAACCATACACCACAAGCACTAATGATGGACGCTGGTGCCATCAACATTGATGTACTGTGCCTGCAGGAACCATACACCACAAGCACTAATGATGTACGCTGGTGCCATCAACATTGATGTACTGTGCTTGCAGGAACCATACACCACAAGCACTAATGATGGACGCTGGTGCCATCAACATTGATGTACTGTGCCTGCAGGAACCATACACCACAAGCACTAATGATGGACGCTGGTGCCATCAACATTGATGTACTGTGCTTGCAGGAACCATACACCACAAGCACTAATGATGGACGCTGGTGCCATCAACATTGATGACTGTGCCTGCAGGAACCATACACCACAAGCACTAATGATGGACGCTGGTGCCATCAACATTGATGTACTGTGCCTGCAGGAACCATACACCACAAGCACTAATGATGGACGCTGGTGCCATCAACATTGATGTACTGTGCCTGCAGGAACCATACACCACAAGCACTAATGATGGACGCTGGTGCCATCAACATTGATGTACTGTGCCTGCAGGAACCATACACCACAAGCACTAATGATGGACGCTGGTGCCATCAACATTGATGTACTGTGCCTGCAGGAACCATACACCACAAGCACTAATGATGGACGCTGGTGCCATCAACATTGATGTACTGTGCCTGCAGGAACCATACACCACAAGCACTAATGATGGACGCTGGTGCCATCAACATTGATGTACTGTGCCTGCAGGAACCATACACCACAAGCACTAATGATGGACGCTGGTGCCATCAACATTGATGTACTGTGCCTGCAGGAACCATACACCACAAGCACTAATGATGGACGCTGGTGCCATCAACATTGATGTACTGTGCCTGCAGGAACCATACACCACAAGCACTAATGATGGACGCTGGTGCCATCAACATTGATGTACTGTGCCTGCAGGAACCATACACCACAAGCACTAATGATGGACGCTGGTGCCATCAACATTGATGTACTGTGCCTGCAGGAACCATACACCACAAGCACTAATGATGGACGCTGGTGCCATCAACATTGATGTACTGTGCCTGCAGGAACCATACACCACAAGCACTAATGATGGACGCTGGTGCCATCAACATTGATGTACTGTGCCTGCAGGAACCATACACCACAAGCACTAATGATGGACGCTGGTGCCATCAACATTGATGTACTGTGCCTGCAGGAACCATACACCACAAGCACTAATGATGGACGCTGGTGCCATCAACATTGATGTACTGTGCTTGCAGGAACCATACAATGCAAGCACAAAAATTATAACGCCACCCAAACTCTCAGGTTATGTAGCATTCCCAAATGTTGGTTCACATGATGTCGGTATCTTGACGTATGTTAAAAGTAACCTCGTGTGTAAACATGTTAAAAACCACAAAAGTGACGACTCATATTATCAGCAGTTTCAGATTGCTACAGCGACGGGCTTTATTAACTTAGTTAATGTATACGTAAGGTGCGATCAAATGGTGGAAGTTTTTCTTCCAAAAATCGCCAGCAGCTCTCACACCATTGTCATGGGGTATTTTAATGCTAGACACACTAGCCTGGCTGACACCAATACAAATACAAATGGTAAGGTTTTAGTGAAATATCTAAGAGACAATAACATGTCCGTGTTTAACTTTGACTCCGCTAACGTCACACACCTCATGGGTGGCAGACTTGATCATGTCATTGGTCTCGGTCTCATCGATGATGATGTCGGAGGACCAATTGTTCACGAATTACTTAGTGATCACTTTGCCACATTCAGGTTATACACCATCAATAATGTCAAATCCAAAAGTTTATAAAAAAAATCACTATCCCTGAAAATTTACACATGCTTCAAATTCCTAATTTCTGAATGGTATAACACTTACTGCTTTACTACCGTCAGTGCATTATATGAGGACCTGGTCACTGAAGTAACCGCTTTTTGTGACAATGTTGTAAAATCCACAAGACCCAAAACAGTGAGGAAGGGACAGAGGTGGTTCACTGACTCACGCCTTAAGCCCCTGCATGACAGAGTTCTATTCCTAGCTGAGCAGTATAAAACAACTGACACCCTCAACATCTTTCTTAAGGCCAGCCGAGAGTTTAGAGAGCTAAAGGAACAGGTGTATAACCAGCACTGGGAACAGTTTTTGCAAGGCATCAATCATGCAACATCCTCATCCCAAATGTGGAATAAAATTAAAAATATTTCTCATGCTAGCAGTCGTCAACTTGATCACCATTCACCTGTAGACTATGCCGACATGCTGCTTCAGCAATATGCAAGCACTGCTAGTATAAGCAGCCTGCCCCTACATGTACAACACCATCTGACTAGTACCAAAATAAAACGTAACTTCAATATTAAAATTGCCTATAGTGAAATAGGGCCTGATGATAACTATGGCATAACCTCCTGTGAAATTAAAATTTGCACTCAAGAAAGGTAAGGCTACCTCTCCTGGAGAGGATGGCATCACACACAACACCATGAGAGTACTTGCTGAGCTGCCAAATAGCCCTTTGCTAGAATTGTTTAATCAAAGTCTAGGGCAGGGTGTCTTACCTGACCACAGGACACAGGGACACAGGGACACATAATACCCATACCCAAGCCTAATTCACAAAAGTTCAGATCCATCTGTCTGACGTCGTGCATGTGTAAAGTTCTTGAGAGGATTATACTGGACAGACTAATGTTTCAAATCAAGCCCCACCTTGCTCCTAACCTGTATGGTTTCCTTCCTGGAAGAAGCACACAAACTTGCTTTGCTGAATATTTTATCAGAGAGGGACCAAGCTCTCAGGCGGCATTTATTGATCCCCAAACTGCTTTTGATACAGCAAACAGAGAAATAGTCTTAGAACAACTAGCTTATTTAGGAGTTAAGGGAAGACTGTTGACATGGCTCAGGGGTTACCTGAGTAACAGAACCGCCTCAGTCCTTTTCAAGGGGGTCAAAAGTAAACAATGTGTACCCTTCAGTTGGGTACACCCCAGGGTGGAGTGCTAAGTCCTACACTGTTCAGTGTTCTGATGCACAAATTAACAATTGATATTCCTACACTACCTGACGAAGCCGTCATCTGCTATGCCGATGACATATGCATTGTTGCAAATACCCAAACTAGACTGCAACCTCTACTTGATTCACTTGCTGCTAAAAGCATTATTATTTTTTATTATTATATTCTACCACAGACGTGGCCACACATTTACAATGCTAACCAGCATATATACATTTTCTTCTGTCCTCCATGGACAGGGTTAGAGATGTGTTAAACATATAGTTCAAGGATTTATTGAACAATCAACCACAGAAGGTAATTCGGTGCTTTTAAAATGCTAAGCTAACCTACATACGTAAATACATAGATACACAGATTTACATATGCCCTACATAAAGTGTTCGATGTGTCTTTTACATAGTGTCATTAATGTGCAGAAATGTAATTCTGATCAGCTTCCATATATATTTTATACACATACATATACATACACACACACACATATACGTACATATACATACATATATACACACACACATGCATTCACATACATTTGTCTCTTTTACTCTGACAGGGTGAGATAGCTGATAGAGAAACTAGTGTGCAATTAAGCACTTAATCACTGAAGGTGATTAAGGTGCTTTTACAAGCTCAGGTTATATAGTTACATCACATACATACATTGTATAATTGATGCATTACATGGTTAATCTTGGGTTCAAGTCCAATATATCATCAAGTGTTCCAGTACTCATATAGTAGGTACACAGTTCAGCATATCTTAGCCCAGGAGGGCGAAAGTCAGTCAATATGGGACATTCTACAATATAATGTTCAAGAGAGTGCATGTTTTCTCTTTCACAAAGTTGACACATTGTGTACTCGACATTTGGGTTTTGAGAAAGCTGCCAGATACGTCTATATCCCAGGCGTATTCTGGCCACTATAACATCACATTGCCGGGTTCTTGTTCTATTAGTCCCATATGTGAATGTCTCCTCACGATATCTATCATAATATTTAATGCTACAACTCTCCGGTCTTTGTGAATTTGCTAGGTCTGTGAGATCTTCATTAGATATTTGTTTAAGTATTCTCTTTGTCACTGCTAATGAAACACCCATATCAATTTCTACCACTGGTTTTCTGCAGGCTGTCTTTGCAAGCATATCAACAGTGTCATGCCTTGAGATGCCAACATGTGATGGTATCCATAGGAATTTAATCTCAAATCTGTTTTCTTTAGCAGCTAAAACATTCATTCGAATATCACTGACTATTTTCTGGGTGTCACTACTATGTGCGTTCAGTGCCATGTGGTCTTGTTAGCTCTATAACTAAATCCAGAGCTCTCCATTCCCAAGAGAAAACTCATGTCCCTATACCTTTCAAGGTCAACAACCAGATCATTGAAACACGTGGAATGCATCAGACGAGGGAGTGAGGAATGGTGGGGAGGACGAGGGGGTGGGAGATGGGGATGGTGGGGACGAGGGGACAGGGGAATGGAGAATGATGGGGACGACAAGGAGACAGAGAAGTGGGGGATGGTAGGGACGACGAGGAGACGGTGGAGCGGGGAATGGTTAGGAGGACGAGGGAATGTAGGAGTGGGGGATGGTGGGGAGGACAAAGGAACGGGGAGGGGATGGTGAGGGAGGACGAGGAGACAGGGGAGTGAGGAATGGTTGGGAGGACGAGGGGACGGGTGAGGGGAGAATGGTGGGGAGGACTGGGATACAGGGGAAGGTTACTGTGGCTCAGCAATGCACATGCTTTGCTGAGCCACAGCACCGCGTGGCCGGGTACAGTTAGTGTATTATTAAAAAAACTACTTGTTTTGTTTAGAGAATCCCAACATCTTCTGCATTGTTCAGAGACAAATTATTCAGTGCTGTTGACACCCTATTGACTGGTGCCAATATATCGACTCACTCCTTCAATGATAAACGGCTGAGTTCAAATGCCATCCATCATTTGACTCAGCAGTTTAATCAGACAACAATCTCATTCAGCTGAACGTCCCTTTTATATGCTATCTACTTCTCTCTGCTATTCCTCTTTATCTGTACCCCGCCATTCACGCATCATACACACATCATTCACGCATCATACACACACATCATACACACATCATACACACACATCATGCACACATCATACACACACATCATACACACATCATACACACATCATTCACACATCATACACACATCATACACACACATCATTCACGCTTCATACACACATCATTCACGCTTCATACACACATCATTCAAGCATCATACACACATCATTCAAGCATCATACACACATCATACACACATCATTCACACATCATACACACATCATACACACATCATACACACATCATTCACACATCATACACACATCATTCACACATCATACACACATCATTCAAGCATCATACACACATCATTCACGCTTCATACACACATCATTCAAGCATCATACACACATCATACACACATCATACACACATCATTCAAGCATCATACACACATCATTCAAGCATCATACACACACATTCAAGCATCATATACACATCATTCACACATACACACATACACACATCATACACACATTCACACATCATACACACATCATACACACACATCATTCACACATCATACACACATCATACACACATCATTCAAGCATCATACACACATCATTCAAGCATCATACACACATCATTCAAGCATCATACACACATCATTCACACATCATACACACATCATTCACACATCATACACACATACACACACATCATACACACATACACACATCATACACACATCATTCAAGCATCATACACACATCATTCAAGCATCATACACACATCATTCAAGCATCATACACACATCATTCACACATCATACACACATCATACAAACATCATTCACACATCATACACACATCATACACACACATCATTCACACATCATACACACATCATACACACATCATTCAAGCATCATACACACATCATTCAAGCATCATACACACATCATTCACACATCATACACACTACCTGTGGCAGGTGGCTACCGTTACCTGTGGCAGGTGGCTACCGTTACCTGTGGCCGGTGGCTACCGTTACCTGTGACAGATGGCTACCGTTACCTGTGACAGATGGCTACCGTTACCTGTGGCAGGTGGCTACCGTTACCTGTGACAGATGGCTACCGTTACCTGTGGCAGGTGGCTACCGTTACCTGTGGCAGGTGGCTACCGTTACCTGTGGCAGGTGGCTACCGTTACCTGTGGCCGGTGGCTACCGTTACCTGTGACAGATGGCTACCGTTACCTGTGACAGATGGCTACCGTTACCTGTGGCAGGTGGCTACCGTTACCTGTGACAGATGGCTACCGTTACCTGTGGCAGGTGGCTACCGTTACCTGTGGCAGGTGGCTACCGTTACCTGTGGCAGGTGGCTACCGTTACCTGTGGCAGGTGGCTACCGTTACCTGTAACAGGTGCCTACCGTTACCTGTGGCTGGTGGCTACCGTTACCTGTGGCAGGTGGGTACCGTTACCTGTGGTAGGTGGCTACCGTTACCTGTGGCAGGTGGCTACCGTTACCTGTGGCCGGTGGCTACCGTTACCTGTGGCAGGTGGCTACCGTTACCTGTGACAGGTGGCTACCGTTACCTGTGGCAGGTGGCTACCGTTACCTGTGGCAGGTGGCTACCGTTACCCGTGACAGGTGGCTACAGTTACCTATGGCAGGTGGCTACCGTTACCTGTGGCAAGTGGCTACCGTTACCTATGGCAGGTGGCTACCGTTACCTATGGCAGGTGGCTACCGTTACCTGTGGCAGGTGGCTACCGTTACCTGTGTCAGGTGGCTACCGTTACCTATGGCAGGTGGCTACCGTTACCTGTGGCCGGTGGCTACCGTTACCTATGGCAGGTGGCTACCGTTACCTATGGCAGGTGGCTACCGTTACCTGTGGCAGGTGGCTACCGTTACCTGTGGCCGGTGGCTACAGTTACCTGTGGCAGGTGGCTACCGTTACCTGTGGCCGGTGGCTACCGTTACCTATGACAGGTGGCTACCGTTACTTGTGGCAGGTGGCTTCCGTTACCTGTGGCAGGTGGCTACCGTTACCTGTGGCCGGTGGCTACAGTTACCTGTGGCAGGTGGCTACCGTTACCTGTGGCCGGTGGCTACCGTTACCTGTGGCCGGTGGCTACAGTTACCTGTGGCAGGTGGCTTCCGTTACCTGTGGCAGGTGGCTACCGTTACCTGTGACAGGTGGCTACAGTTACCCGTGACAGGTGGCTACCGTTACATGTGGAAAGGAGGCAACCGCACTCCTTTCCACAGAGCACATCTTGAGAGCTTTGAAGACGGTCCCAAAAAGACGTTGTATCATGTCTCTGTGTGTCGTATACGTTCTCTGTATTCTCTCTAATGTACGGTGTACTGTGATGTGGTGTACTGTGGTGAGGTGGGTTCTGTGGTGTGGTGTACTGTGGTGTGGTGTACTGTGGTGTGGTGTACTGTGGTGGTGGGTACTGTGGTATGGTGTACTGTGGTGTGGTGTACTGTGGTGTGGTGTACTGTGGTGGTGGGTACTGTGGTGTGGTGTACTGTGGTGTGGTGTACTGTGGTGTGGTGTACTGTGGTGTGGGGTACTGTGGTGTGGTGTACTGTGGTGTGGTGTACAGTGGTGTGGTGTACTGTGGTGTGGTGTACTGTGGTGTTGTGTACTGTGGTGTGGTGTACTGTGATGTTGTGTGGTGAACTGTGGTGTGGTATGGTGTGGTGTACTGTGGTGTTGTGTGGTGTACTGTGGTGTGGTGTACTGTGGTGTGGTATGGTGTAGTGTACTGTGGTGTTGTGTGGTGTACTGTGGTGTGGTGTACTGTGGTGTGGTGTACTGTGGTGTTGTGTACTGTGGTGTGGTGTACTGTGGTGTGGGGTACTGTGGTGTGGTGTACTGTGGTGTGGTGTACTGTGGTGTGGTGTACTGTGGTGTGATGTACTGTGGTGTGGTGTGATGTGGTGTGGTGTACTGTGGTGTGGTGTACTGTGGTGTGGTGTACTGTGGTGTGGTGTACTGTGGTGTTGTGTACTGTGGTGTGGTGTACTGTGGTGTACTGTGGTGTGGTGTACTGTGGTGTGGTGTACTGTGTGATGTACTGTGGTGTTGTGTACTGTGGTGTTGTGTACTGTGGTGTGGTGTAGTGTGGTGTTGTGTGATGTGGTGTGGTGTACTGTGGTGTGGTGTACTGTGGTGTACTGTGGTGTGGTGTTGTGTGGTGTGGTGTACTGTGGTGTGGTGTACTGTGGTGTTGTGTACTGTGGTGTGGTGTACTGTGGTGTGGTGTACTGTGGTGTGGTGTACTGTGGTGTGGTGTACTGTGGTGTGGTGTACTGTGGTGTGATATGGTGTGGTGTACTGTGGTGTGGTGTACTGTGGTGTGGTGTACTGTGTTGTGTGGTGTGGTGTACTGTGGTGTGGTGTACTGTGGTGTACTGTGGTGTGGTGTACTGTGGTGTGGTGTACTGTGGTGTGGTGTACTGTGGTGTGGTGTACTGTGGTGTGGTGTACTGTGGTGTGGTGTACTGTGGTGTGGTGTACTGTGGTGTGGTGTACTGTGGTGTTGTGTGATGTGGTGTGGTGTACTGTGGTGTGGTGTACTGTGGTGTGGTGTACTGTGGTGTGGTGTACTGTGGTGTGATGTGGTGTGGTGTACTGTGGTGTGGTGTACTGTGGTGTGATGTGGTGTGGTGTACTGTGGTGTGGTGTACTGTGGTGTGGTGTACTGTGGTGTGATGTGGTGTGGTGTACTGTGGTGTGGTGTACTGTAGTGTGGTGTGGTGTGGTGTACTGTGGTGTACTGTAGTGTGGGGTACTGTGGTGTAGGGTACTGTGGTGTGGAGTACTGTGGTGTGGGGTACTGTGGTGTGGTGTACTGTGGTGTGGTGTACTGTGTTGTACTGTGGTGTGGTGTACTGTGGTGTGGTGTACTGTGGTGGTGGGTACTGTGGTGGTGGGTACTGTGGTGTGGTGTGGTGTGGTGTGGTGTACTGTGGTGTGGTGTACTGTGCTGTTGTGTACTGTGGTGTACTGTGGTGTGGTGTGGTGTGGTGTACTGTGGTGGTGGGTACTGTGGTGTGGTGTACTGTGGTGTGGTGTACTGTGGTGTGGTGTACTATGGTGAGGTGTACTGTGGGGTGGTGTACTGTGGTGTGGTGTACTGTGGTGTGGTGTACTGTGGTGTGGTGTACTGTGGTGTGGTGTGGTGTACTGTGGTGTGGTGTGGTGTGGTGTGGTGTACTGTGGTGGTGGTGTACTGTGGTGTGGTATACTGTGGTGTGGTGTACTGTGGTGTGGGGTACTGTGGTGTGGTGTGGTGTACTGTGGTGTGGGTTACTGTGGTGTGGTGTACTGTGGTGTGGGTTACTGTGGTGTGGTGTACTGTGGTGTGGTGTACTGTGGTGTGGTGTACTGTGGTGTGGTGTACTGTGGTGTGGGGTACTGTGGTGTGGTGTACTGTGGTGTGGTGTACAGTGGTGTGGTGTACTGTGGTGTGGTGTACTGTGGTGTTGTGTACTGTGGTGTGGTGTACTGTGATGTTGTGTGGTGAACTGTGGTGTGGTATGGTGTGGTGTACTGTGGTGTTGTGTGGTGTACTGTGGTGTGGTGTACTGTGGTGTGGTGTGGTATGGTGTGGTGTACTGTGGTGTTGTGTGGTATACTGTGGTGAGGTGTACTGTGGTGTTGTGTACTGTGGTGTGGTGTACTGTGGTGTGGGGTACTGTGGTGTGGTGTACTGTGGTGTGGTGTACTGTGGTGTGGTGTACTGTGGTGTGATGTACTGTGGTGTGGTGTGATGTGGTGTGGTGTACTGTGGTGTGGTGTACTGTGGTGTGGTGTACTGTGGTGTGGTGTACTGTGGTGTTGTGTACTGTGGTGTGGTGTACTGTGGTGTGGTGTACTGTGGTGTGGTGTACTGTGGTGTGGTGTACTGTGGTGTGGTGTACTGTGGTGTGATGTACTGTGGTGTGATGTGGTGTGGTGTACTGTGGTGTGGTGTACTGTGGTGTTGTGTACTGTGGTGTGGTGTAGTGTGGTGTTGTGTGATGTGGTGTGGTGTACTGTGGTGTGGTGTACTGTGGTGTACTGTGGTGTGGTGTACTGTGGTGTTGTGTGGTGTGGTGTACTGTGGTGTGGAGTACTGTGGTGTTGTGTACTGTGGTGTGGTGTACTGTGGTGTGGTGTACTGTGGTGTGGTGTACTGTGGTGTGGTGTACTGTGGTGTGGTGTACTGTGGTGTGATGTGGTGTGGTGTACTGTGGTGTGGTGTACTGTGGTGTACTGTGGTGTGGTGTACTGTGTTGTGTGGTGTGGTGTACTGTGGTGTGGTGTACTGTGGTGTGGTGTACTGTGGTGTACTGTGGTGTGGTGTACTGTGGTGTGGTGTACTGTGGTGTGGTGTACTGTGGTGTGGTGTACTGTGGTGTGTGATGTGGTGTGGTGTACTGTGGTGTGGTGTACTGTGGTGTGGTGTACTGTGGTGTGGTGTACTGTGGTGTGATGTGGTGTGGTGTACTGTGGTGTGGTGTACTGTGGTGTGATGTGGTGTGGTGTACTGTGGTGTGGTGTACTGTGGTGTGGTGTACTGTGGTGTGGTGTGGTGTACTGTGGTGTGGTGTACTGTGGTGTTGTGTGGTGTGGTGTACTGTGGTGTGGTGTACTGTGGTGTTGTGTACTGTGGTGTGGTGTAGTGTGGTGTTGTGTGATGTGGTGTGGTGTACTGTGGTGTGGTGTACTGTGGTGTACTGTGGTGTGGTGTTGTGTGGTGTGGTGTACTGTGGTGTGGTGTACTGTGGTGTTGTGTACTGTGGTGTGGTGTACTGTGGTGTGGTGTACTGTGGTGTGGTGTACTGTGGTGTGGTGTACTGTGGTGTGGTGTACTGTGGTGTGGTGTACTGTGGTGTGATGTGGTGTGGTGTACTGTGGTGTGGTGTACTGTGGTGTGGTGTACTGTGGTGTGGTGTACTGTGTTGTGTGGTGTGGTGTACTGTGGTGTGGTGTACTGTGGTGTACTGTGGTGTGGTGTACTGTGGTGTGGTGTACAGTGGTGTGGTGTACTGTGGTGTGGTGTACTGTGGTGTGGTGTACTGTGGTGTGGTGTACTGTGGTGTACTGTGGTGTGGTGTACTGTGGTGTTGTGTGATGTGGTGTGGTGTACTGTGGTGTGGTGTACTGTGGTGTGGTGTACTGTGGTGTGGTGTACTGTGGTGTGATGTGGTGTGGTGTACTGTGGTGTGGTGTACTGTGGTGTGATGTGGTGTGGTGTACTGTGGTGTGGTGTACTGTGGTGTGGTGTACT
Organism: Procambarus clarkii; assembly: GCF_040958095.1. Classification (NCBI taxonomy): domain Eukaryota; kingdom Metazoa; phylum Arthropoda; class Malacostraca; order Decapoda; family Cambaridae; genus Procambarus; species Procambarus clarkii. The sequence continues at coordinate 12,957,037 of NC_091207.1, forward strand.
GTGGTGTGATGTGGTGTGGTGTACTGTGGTGTGGTGTACTGTAGTGTGGTGTGGTGTGGTGTACTGTGGTGTACTGTAGTGTGGGGTACTGTGGTGTAGGGTACTGTGGTGTGGAGTACTGTGGTGTGGGGTACTGTGGTGTGGTGTACTGTGGTGTGGTGTACTGTGGTGTACTGTGGTGTGGTGTACTGTGGTGTGGTGTACTGTGGTGGTGGGTACTGTGGTGGTGGGTACTGTGGTGTGGTGTGGTGTGGTGTGGTGTACTGTGGTGTGGTGTACTGTGCTGTTGTGTACTGTGGTGTACTGTGGTGTGGTGTGGTGTGGTGTACTGTGGTGGTGGGTACTGTGGTGTGGTGTACTGTGGTGTGGTGTACTGTGGTGTGGTGTACTATGGTGAGGTGTACTGTGGGGTGGTGTACTGTGGTGTGGTGTACTGTGGTGTGGTGTACTGTGGTGTGGTGTACTGTGGTGTGGTGTGGTGTACTGTGGTGTGGTGTGGTGTGGTGTACTGTGGTGGTGGTGTACTGTGGTGTGGTATACTGTGGTGTGGTGTACTGTGGTGTGGGGTACTGTGGTGTGGTGTGGTGTACTGTGGTGTGGGTTACTGTGGTGTGGTGTACTGTGGTGTGGGTTACTGTGGTGTGGTGTACTGTGGTGTGGTGTACTGTGGTGTGGTGTACTGTGGTGTGGTGTACTGTGGTGTGGGGTACTGTGGTGTGGTGTACTGTGGTGTGGTGTACAGTGGTGTGGTGTACTGTGGTGTGGTGTACTGTGGTGTTGTGTACTGTGGTGTGGTGTACTGTGATGTTGTGTGGTGAACTGTGGTGTGGTATGGTGTGGTGTACTGTGGTGTTGTGTGGTGTACTGTGGTGAGGTGTACTGTGGTGTGGTGTGGTATGGTGTGGTGTACTGTGGTGTTGTGTGGTGTACTGTGGTGAGGTGTACTGTGGTGTTGTGTACTGTGGTGTGGTGTACTGTGGTGTGGGGTACTGTGGTGTGGTGTACTGTGGTGTGGTGTACTGTGGTGTGGTGTACTGTGGTGTGATGTACTGTGGTGTGGTGTGATGTGGTGTGGTGTACTGTGGTGTGGTGTACTGTGGTGTGGTGTACTGTGGTGTGGTGTACTGTGGTGTTGTGTACTGTGGTGTGGTGTACTGTGGTGTGGTGTACTGTGGTGTGGTGTACTGTGGTGTGGTGTACTGTGGTGTGGTGTACTGTGGTGTGATGTACTGTGGTGTGATGTGGTGTGGTGTACTGTGGTGTGGTGTACTGTGGTGTTGTGTACTGTAGTGTGGTGTAGTGTGGTGTTGTGTGATGTGGTGTGGTGTACTGTGGTGTGGTGTACTGTGGTGTACTGTGGTGTGGTGTACTGTGGTGTTGTGTGGTGTGGTGTACTGTGGTGTGGAGTACTGTGGTGTTGTGTACTGTGGTGTGGTGTACTGTGGTGTGGTGTACTGTGGTGTGGTGTACTGTGGTGTGGTGTACTGTGGTGTGGTGTACTGTGGTGTGATGTGGTGTGGTGTACTGTGGTGTGGTGTACTGTGGTGTACTGTGGTGTGGTGTACTGTGTTGTGTGGTGTGGTGTACTGTGGTGTGGTGTACTGTGGTGTGGTGTACTGTGGTGTGGTGTACTGTGGTGTGGTGTACTGTGGTGTGGTGTACTGTGGTGTGGTGTACTGTGGTGTGGTGTACTGTGGTGTGGTGTACTGTGGTGTGTGATGTGGTGTGGTGTACTGTGGTGTGGTGTACTGTGGTGTGGTGTACTGTGGTGTGGTGTACTGTGGTGTGATGTGGTGTGGTGTACTGTGGTGTGGTGTACTGTGGTGTGATGTGGTGTGGTGTACTGTGGTGTGGTGTACAGTGGTGTGGTGTACTGTGGTGTGATGTGGTGTGGTGTACTGTGGTGTGGTGTACTGTGGTGTTGTGTGGTGTGGTGTACTGTGGTGTGGTGTACTGTGGTGTTGTGTACTGTGGTGTGGTGTACTGTGGTGTGGTGTACTGTGGTGTGGTGTACTGTGGTGTGGTGTACTGTGGTGTGGTGTACTGTGGTGTGATGTGGTGTGGTGTACTGTGGTGTGGTGTACTGTGGTGTGGTGTACTGTGGTGTGGTGTACTGTGTTGTGTGGTGTGGTGTACTGTGGTGTGGTGTACTGTGGTGTTGTGTACTGTGCTGTGGTGTACTGTGGTGTGGTGTACTGTGGTGTGGTGTACTGTGGTGTGGTGTACTGTAGTGTGGTGTACTGTGGTGTGGTGTACTGTGGTGTGGTGTGGTGTACTGTGGTGTGGTGTGCTGTGGTGTGGTGTACTGTGGTGTGGGGTACTGTGGTGTGGTGTACTGTGTTGTGGTGTACTGTGGTGTGGGGTACTGTGGTGTGGTGTACTGTGGTGTGGTGTACTTTTTGTGGTGTACTGTGGTGTGGTGTACTGTGGTGTGGTGCACTGTGGTGTACTGTGGTGTGGTGTACTGTGGTGTACTGTGGTGTGGTGTACTGTGGTGTGGTGTGCTGTGGTATAGTGTACTGTGGTGTGGTGTACTGTGGTGTGGTGTACTGTGGTGTGGTGTACTGTGGTGTGGTGTACTGTGGTGTGGGGTACTGTGGTGTGGTGTACTGTGGTGTGGTGTGCTGTGGTGTGGTGTACTGTGGTGTGGTGTACTGTGGTGTGGTGTACTGTGGTGTACTGTGGTGTGGTGTGCTGTGGTGTAGTGTACTGTGGTGTGGTGTACTGTGGTGTGGTGTGCTGTGGTGTGGTGTACTGTGGTGTGGTGTACTGTGGTGTGGTGTACTGTGGTGTGGTGTACTGTGGTGTGGTGTACTGTGGTGTGGTGTGCTGTGGTGTGGTGTACTGTGGTGTGGTGTACTGTGGTGTGGTGTGCTGTGGTGTGGTGTACTGTGGTGTGGTGTACTGTGGTGTGGTGTACTGTGGTGTGGTGTACTGTGGTGTGGTGTACTGTGGTGTACTGTGGTTTGGTGTACTGTGGTGTACTGTGGTATGGTGTACTGTGATATACTGTGGTGTGGTGTACTGTGCTGTGGTGTACTGTGGTGTGGTGTACTGTGGTGTGGGGTACTGTGGTGTGGGGTACTGTGGTGTGGTGTACTGTGGTGTGGTGTACTGTGGTGTGGTGTACTGTGGTGTGGTGTACTGTGGTGTGGTGTACTGTGGTGTGGTGTACTGTGGTGTGGTGTACTGTGGTGTACTGTGGTGTGGTGTACTGTGGTGTGGTGTACTGTGGTGTGGTGTACTGTGGTGTGGGGTACTGTGGTGTGGTGTACTGTGGTGTGGTGCACTGTGGTGTGGTGTACTGTGGTGTGGTGTACTGTGGTGTGGTGCACTGTGGTGTGGTGTACTGTGGTGTGGTGTACTGTGGTGGTGGGTACTGTGGTGTGGTGTACTGTGGTGTGGGGTACTGTGGTGTGGTGCACTGTGGTGTGGTATACTGTGGTGTGGGGTACTGTGGTGTGGGGTACTGTGGTGTGGTGTACTGTGGTGTGGTGTACTGTGGTGTGGTGTACTGTGGTGTGGTGTACTGTGGTGTGGTGTACTGTGGTGTGGGGTACTGTGGTGTGGGGTACTGTGGTGTGGGGTACTGTGGTGTGGTGTACTGTGGTGTGGTGTACTGTGGTGTGGTGTACTGTGGTGTGGTGTACTGTGGTGTGGTGTACTGTGGTGTGGTGTACTGTGGTGTGGTGTACTGTGGTGTGGTGTACTGTGGTGTGGTGTACTGTGGTGTGGTGTACTGTGGTGTGGTGTACTGTGGTGTGGTGTACTGTGGTGTGGGGTACTGTGGTGTGGTGTACTGTGGTGTGGTGTACTGTGGTGGTAGGTACTGTGGTGTGGTGTACTGTGGTGTGGTGTACTGTGGTGTGGTGTACTGTGGTGTGGGGTACTGTGGTGTGGTGTACTGTGGTGGTAGGTACTGTGGTGTGGTGTACTGTGGTGTGGTGTACTGTGGTGGTGGGTACTGTGGTGTGGTGTACTGTGGTGTGGTGTACTGTGGTGTGGTGTACTGTGGTGTGGTGTACTGTGGTGTGGGGTACTGTGGTGTGGTGTACTGTGGTGTGGTGTACTGTGGTGGTGGGTACTGTGGTGTGGTGTACTGTGGTGTGGTGTACTGTGGTGTGGGGTACTGTGGTGTGGTGTACTGTGGTGGTGGGTACTGAGGTGTGGTGTACTGTGGTGGTGGGTACTGTGGTGTGGTGTACTGTGGTGTGGGGTACTGTGGTGTGGTGTACTGTGGTGTGGTGTACTGTGGTATGGGGTACTGTGGTGTGGTGTACTGTGGTGAGGTGTACTGTGGTGGTGGGTACTGTGGTGTGGTGTACTGTGGTGTGGGGTACTGTGGTGTGGTGTACTGTGGTGTGGTGCACTGTGGTGTGGTGTACTGTGGTGTGGTGTACTGTGGTGTGGGGTACTCTGGTGTGGTGTGGTGTACTGTGGTGTTCTGTGGTGTGGTGTACTGTGGTGTGGTGTGGTGTACTGTGGTGTGGTGTACTGTGGTGTGGTGTACTGTGGTGTGGTGTACTGTGGTTTGGTGTACTGTGGTGTGGGGTACTGTGGTGTGGTGTACTGTGGTGTGGTGTTCTGTGGTGTGGTGTGATGTGGTGTGGTGTACTGTGGTGTGGTGTACTGTGGTGTGGTGTGCTGTGGTGTGGCGTACTGTGGTGTGGTGTACTGTGGTGTACTGTGGTGTGGTGTACTGTGGTGTACTGTGGTATGGTGTACTGTGATGTACTGTGGTGTGGTGTACTGTGGTGTGGTGTACTGTGGTGTGGGGTACTGTGGTGTGGGGTACTGTGGTGTGGTATACTGTGGTGTGGGGTACTGTGGTGTGGTGTACTGTGGTGTGGTGTACTGTGGTGTGGGGTACTGTGGTGTGGTGTACTGTGGTGTGGTGTACTGTGGTGTGGTGTACTGTGGTGTGGTGTACTGTGGTGTGGTATACCGTGGTGTGGGGTACTGTGGTGTGGGGTACTGTGGTGTGGTGTACTGTGGTGTGGTGTACTGTGGTGTGGTGTACTGGGGTGTGGTGTACTGTGGTGTGGTGTGCTTAGGTGTGGTGTACTGTGGTGTACTGTGGTGTGGTGTGCTATGATGTACTGTGGTGTGCTGTGGTGTGGTGTACTGTGGTGTGGTGTGCTTAGGTGTGGTGTACTGTGGTGTACTGTGGTGTGGTGTACTATGATGTACTGTGGTGTGCTGTGGTGTGGTGTACTGTGATGTACTGTGGTGTGCTGTGGTGTGGTGTACTGTGGTGTGGTGTACTATGATGTACTGTGGTGTACTGTGGTGTGGTGTACTGTGGTGTGGTGTACTGTGGTGTGGTGTTCTGTGGTGTGGTGAAATAGAGCAAACGTTGAAGCGATCATTCGAGTCTGAGGAAATGAATTTGAACAGAAAGCTATACAAGAGAAAAAGAAAAATCCATAATTTTTTCACATATACGAAATCAAAATAAAAAAACACTGCCAGTATTGGACATTTAATTATAACTGAAGGAACGTACACAGAGTTCAACAAATAAATTAGTGAAATACTAACAGGCCAGTATGAGGCTATGTTTAGCACACCAATAAACAACATGAAAGTTGATGACCCAGACAGCTTCTTCATTAATGATATCCAAGCTGCAGATAATATAATCGTTATTAACACGAACTCAGAAGACTTTGAAAGAGAAATTGACAATATGCCCATGCACTCAGCTCTTGGGCCTGACTCATGGGATTCAATATTCATAAAGAAATGTAAAGTACCAGTAGCGCGAGCGCTCAGCGTAATATGGAGAAAGAGCCTGGATACAGGGGAGATACCAGCAGCACTTAAATCTGCAGATATAGCTCCGTTGCACAAGGGGGGTAGTAAAGCCTTGGCAAAATATTATAGACCAGTTGCACTAACATCACACATAATAAAAGTTTTTGAAAGAGTGATTAGGAATCAAATTTCTAGTTTAATAGAAAATAATTAACTACAAAACCCAGGACAACAGAGATTAAAGTGGGAAAATCCTGTCTATCACAGTTATTCAACCACTATGACAAAATCACAGAAGCTCTAGAAGAAAACCGGAATGCAGATGTGGTATACACAGACTTTGCAAAGACATTCGACAAATGTGACCATGGGGTGATAGCACACAAAATGAGGTCAATGGGAATAACTGGTAAAGTAGGACGCTGGATACTCAATTTCCTGTCGAACAGAAGACAGAGAGTAACAGTCAACCATGAGGACCTTATACATAATACAGGGTATAAAACACAATCAAATCTGCCCATAGTAGGAAAGCAGCATGTAAAGGATTTGGGAATAATGATGTCCGACGACCTAACGTTTAGGGAACATAACCAAGCAAATATTGCGACAGCCAGAAAATTGATAGGATGGATTATGAGAACTTTCAAATCCAAGAATTCCATCACAATGGTTGTACTCTTCAAATCACTTGTGCTGTCCTGTCTTGAGTACTGCTCAATACTCACTTCCCCCTTCAGAGCAGGAGAGATTGCTGAAATCGAGGGAATACAGAGAACATATACGAGAAAACAGAGAACGCGATAAAACACCTAAATTATTGGGATCGTCTCAAAGCTCTCCAAATGTACTCACTAGAAAGAAGACGAGAGAGATACCAAATAATATACACGTGGAAGATACTGGAGGGCCAGGTCCCAAATTTACACAGTAAAATAACAACATACTGGAGTGAACGATATGGAAGAAAATGCAGAATAGAACCGGTGAAGAGCAGAGGTGCCATAGGCACAATCAGAGAACACTGTATAAACATCAGAGGTCCACGGTTGTTCAACATCCTCCCAGCGAATATAAGAAATATTGTGGGAACAACCATAGACACCTTCAAGACAAAACTAGATAGTTTTCTTCAAGAAGTGCCGGACCATCCGGGCTGTGGTGGGTATGTGGGCCTGCGGGCCGTTCCAAGCAACTGCCTGGTGGACCAAACTCTCACAAGTCAAGCCTGGCCTCGAGCCGGGCTTGGGGGAGTAGAACTCCCAGAACCCCATCAAGCAGGAGACTTGGGTGTGTGCGTGGAGTACTGGAAGCCTGGGTGCCACTGTGGTGTGCCCGCGTCAATGGCGTGGCATATTTAACCTTCCCTCGTCTTGCAACACCACTCAAGGCCACACCGCCACGCCCAGATATTGTAATTGGCAGTTAAACCATCCAGGAGGGGGCGGTCCTGCACATCACAATGGGAACCATCCAGGAGGGGGCGGTCCTGCACATCTCAATGGGAACCATCCAGGAGGGGGCGGTCCTGCACATCACAATGGGAACCATCCAGGAAGGGGCGGTCCTGCACATCACAATGGGAACCATCCAGGAGGGGGCGGTCCTGCACATCACAATGGGAACCATCCAGGAAGGGGCGGTCCTGCACATCACAATGGGAACCATCCAGGAGGGGGCGGTCCTGCACATCACAATGGGAACCATCCAGGAGGGGGCGGTCCTGCACATCTCAATGGGAACCATCCAGGAGGGGGCGGTCCTGCACATCTCAATGGGAACCATCCAGGAGGGGGCGGTCCTGCACATCACAATGGGAACCATCCAGGAGGGGGCGGTCCTGCACATCACAATGGGAACCATCCAGGAAGGGGCGGTCCTGCACATCACAATGGGAACCATCCAGGAAGGGGCGGTCCTGCACATCTCATTGGGAACCATCCAGGAGGGGCGGTCCTGCACATCTCAATGGGAACCATACAGCTCTTACAGTAAAAACATGTGTGAATAATTTATCTATATTTTACAAGATTAAGACGAATGACTTTTGCAGTTATGGATTCAAACCATTTTCCCACATATATTTTAAGCTAATTGGTTGATAGTTGGAGGCAAGCGATCTATCACGCCTTCATTAAAACCGGCACCACATTGGCAACCCTCCATGACTCTGCTATCTACTGACTATAAGGATTTAGTGAATATGCAAGACAAGTTCTCACTAAACTCTACATTCTTTACGCACCCTTCGTCTGGCCTCGGGGCCTTGTTGGACTTTAATTTGTTTACTTGTTTAATGACGTCCTCCTTGTGGTAACCACTGAACAAGTCAACCTGTCATCTTCACTACCTATATTGACTTGTTCCGCTCAAGGCATAATGTGAAGCACTTTAGTATGTACAGAGAACAAAATATTCTTTTAAAATGCTGCTCAGTTCTCGATCATTTATCAGTTATCTGACCTTTAGCAGTATTTAATACACCTTTACACGTGTTTTACACACCTGTCTTTCCCTTCATCTTTCTTCTAAACAACTGACATTGAACAATTTAGCATCTGTGAACAACCTGTTCTCTTACAAATTACGTCTGAATTTGGCCGTTTACCCGTATAGCTGAAAAGGACGTAATTTGAAATTGAAAACGGAAAAATATATTTTTATTCCCAAAACAGCAAGTTAAGGATCCTCTGGTGGGTTAGGAGGGTAGGAAATTCTCCAAAAGTTTATAAACGTCATGAAAAACGTTAATTGAAAGTTTCCTTTCCTAGCCTAACCGAGTAAGCCAGATGACTCAAACAGAAAACGGGGCAGTACATCTCTTTCGTGAGCCAATTTCATTTCAAATTACGTCGATTGCGCACATGCCAGCGTAAAGCGACGTTATTTTAAAGAAAACGAGTTAGTGTGCGAGCAGTCTGACACAGTATTACTCTAGATTGATGTTTTAGTAAGTTATCATTTGAGTCAACATCGTCATCCCTGGACGCGTTGGCCATCCCCAAGCCATTGTAAGGTCTCTCCAACCTATTCTACCCAAAAAAGTTCCTAGTCTATTAAAATTAACTTTCGGAAATCTAGCACCTTGACAGTGTCAGATTTACACATCTGTTCCACCCTATTATAAATCTGCTTTTCTTGTGTTCACTGTTCCCTAGCTCACTCCCTATTTCCTTGTGTTCACTATTCCCTAGCTCACTCCCTATTTCCTTGTGTTCACTGTTCCCTAGCTCACTCCCTATTTCCTTGTGTTCACTGTTCCCTAGCTCACTCCCTATTTCCTTGTGTTCACTGTTCCCTAGCTCACTCCCTATTTCCTTGTGTTCACTATACCCTAGCTCACTCCCTATTTCCTTGTGTTCACTATACCCTAGCTCACTCCCTATTTCCTTGTGTTCACTATTCCCTAGCTCACTCCCTATTTCCTTGTGTTCACTGTTCCCTAGCTCACTCCCTATTTCCTTGTGTTCACTATTCCCTAGCTCACTCCCTATTTCCTTGTGTTCACTATTCCCTAGCTCACTCCCTATTTCCTTGTGATCACTGTTCCCTAGCTCACTCCCTATTTCCTTGTGTTCACTATTCCCTAGCTCACTCCCTATTTCCTTGTGTTCACTATTCCCTAGCTCACTCCCTATTTCCTTGTGTTCACTATTCCCTAGCTCACTCCCTATTTCCTTGTGTTCACTATTCCCTAGCTCACTCCCTATTTCCTTGTGTTCACTATTCCCTAGCTCACTCCCTATTTCCTTGTGTTCACTATTCCCTAGCTCACTCCCTATTTCCTTGTGTTCACTGTTCCCTAGCTCACTCCCTATTTCCTTGTGTTCACTGTTCCCTAGCTCACTCCCTATTTCCTTGTGTTCACTATTCCCTAGCTCACTCCCTATTTCCTTGTGTTCACTGTTCCCTAGCTCACTCCCTATTTCCTTGTGTTCACTATACCCTAGCTCACTCCCTATTTCCTTGTGTTCACTATTCCCTAGCTCACTCCCTATTTCCTTGTGTTCACTGTTCCCTAGCTCACTCACTATTTCCTTGTGTTCACTGTTCCCTAGCTCACTCCCTATTTCCTTGTGTTCACTATTCCCTAGCTCACTCCCTATTTCCTTGTGTTCACTATTCCCTAGCTCACTCCCTATTTCCTTGTGTTCACTATTCCCTAGCTCACTCCCTATTTCCTTGTGATCACTGTTCCCTAGCTCACTCCCTATTTCCTTGTGTTCACTGTTCCCTAGCTCACTCCCTATTTCCTTGTGTTCACTGTTCCCTAGCTCACTCCCTATTTCCTAGTGTTCACTGTTCCCCAGCTCACTCCCTATTTCCTTGTGTTCACTATTCCCTAGCTCACTCCCTATTTCCTTGTGTTCACTGTTCCCTAGCTCACTCCCTATTTCCTTGTGTTCACTGTTCCCTAGCTCACTCCCTATTTCCTTGTGTTCACTATTCCCTAGCTCACTCCCTATTTCCTTGTGTTCACTATTCCCTAGCTCACTCCCTATTTCCTTGTGTTCACTATTCCCTAGCTCACTCCCTATTTCCTTGTGATCACTGTTCCCTAGCTCACTCCCTATTTCCTTGTGTTCACTGTTCCCTAGCTCACTCCCTATTTCCTTGTGTTCACTGTTCCCTAGCTCACTCCCTATTTCCTTGTGTTCACTGTTCCCTAGCTCACTCCCTATTTCCTAGTGTTCACTGTTCCCCAGCTCACTCCCTATTTCCTTGTGTTCACTATTCCCTAGCTCACTCCCTATTTCCTTGTGTTCACTGTTCCCTAGCTCATTCCCTATTTCCTTGTGTTCACTGTTCCCTAGCTCACTCCCTATTTCCTTGTGATCACTGTTCCCCAGCTCACTCCCTATTTCCTTGTGATCACTGTTCCCCAGCTCACTCCCTATTTCATTGTGATCACTGTTCCCTAGCTCACTCCCTATTTCCTTGTGATCACTGTTCCCCAGCTCACTCCCTATTTCCTTGTGATCACTGTTCCCCAGCTCACTCCCTATTTCCTTGTGATCACTGTTCCCTAGCTCACTCCCTATTTCCTTGTGATCACTGTTCCCCAGCTCACTCCCTATTTCGATGTCATTAATTTGTGTCTCTGTTAGAGTTTAAAATCTAAACTCTCTCACAACGTTTAGAGTATGAGTGTCCGGCGGTGGTGGTCTAGTGTGGTGCTCTTAATGCCACGAGCCTCAACTAGTTACTGGAAATCTTTGGCTTCGTTATTTCCTAATTTGTGAAAGCAGTTTTTTCCACTAGAATTAATTAAAGTCACCGTAGACCAGACCCTTGTGTGTTGTTCCCTGTGACGGTCACCGTAGACCAGACCCTTGTGTGTTGTTCCCTGTGACGGTCACCGTAGACCAGACCCTTGTGTGTTGTCACCGTAGGCCAGACCCTTGTGTGTTGTCACCGTAGACCAGACACTAGTGTGTTGTCACCGTAGACCAGACCCTTGTGTGTTGTCACCGTAGGCCAGACCCTTGTGTGTTGTCACCGTAGACCAGACACTAGTGTGTTGTCACCGTAGACCAGACCCTTGTGTGTTGTCACCGTAGGCCAGACCCTTGTGTGTTGTCACCGTAGACCAGACACTAGTGTGTTGTCACCGTAGACCAGACACTAGTGTGTTGTCACCGTAGACCAGACCCTTGTGTGTTGTCACCGTAGGCCAGACCCTAGTGTGTTGTCACCGTAGACCAGACCCTTGTGTGTTGTCACCGTAGGCCAGACCCTTGTATGTTGTTCCCTCTGACTGTCACCGTAGATCAGACCCGTGTTTGTTGTCACCGTAGACCAGACCCTTGTATGTTGTTCCCTCTGACTGTCACCGTAGATCAGACC
>NC_091207.1:12973640-13108640 GCF_040958095.1 Procambarus clarkii
CCCTGAACCCATGTTGATGCTGAGTTACAAAGTTCTTTCGCTCCAGATGTTCCACCTAGCGTTTTTCACTTAATCTTCTACATCATCTTGCATGGTATGCAGGTTAGGGACACTGGCCTCTTGTTCAGTGTACTCACCTATTTGTACTCACCTATTTATGCTTGCGGGGGTTGAGCTTTGGCTCTTTGGTCCCGCCTCTCAACTGTCAATCAACTGGTGTACAGATTCCTGATCCTACTGGGCTCTATCATATCTACATTTAAAACTGTGTATGGAGTCAGCCTCCACCACATCACTGCCTAATGCATTCCACCTGTTAACTACTCTGACACTGAAAAGGTTCCTTCTAACGTCTCTGTGGCTCATGTGGGTACTCAGTTTCCACCTGTGTCCCCTTGTTCGCGTCCCACCAGTGTTGAATAGTTTATCCTTGTCTACCCGGTCTATTCCCCTGAGGATTTTGTAGGTAGTGATCATGTCTCCTCTTACTCTTCTGTCTTCCAGGGTCGTAAGGTGCATTTACCGCAGCCTTTCCTCGTAACTCATGCCTCTTAATTGTGTGTGTGTGTGCATATATGTGTGTGTACTCACTTATTTGTACTCACTTATTTGTACTCACCTATTTGTGCTTGCAGGATCGAGCATTGACTCTTGGATCCCGCCTTTCTAACTATCGGTTGTTTACAGCAATGACTCCTGTCCCATTTCCCTATCATACCTAGTTTTAAAAGTATGAATAGTATTTGCTTCCACAACCTGTTCCCCAAGTGCATTCCATGTTCCCACTGTTCTCACGCTAAAAGAAAACTTCCTAACATCTCTGTGACTCATCTGAGTTTCAAGCTTCCACCCATGTCCCCTCGTTCTGTTATTATTCCGTGTGAACATTTCGTCTATTTCCACTTTGACAATTTCCCTGAATTGAGTGTGTGTGTGTGTGTGTGTGTGTGTGTGTGTGTGTGTGTGTGTGTGCGTGCGTGCGTGCGTGCGTGCGTGCGTGCGTGCGTGTGCGTGTGTGTGAGTGTGTGTGAGTGTGCGTGCGTGCGTGCGTGTGCGTGTGTGTGAGTGTGCGTGTGCGTGCGTGAGGTAGGGGCCCCCACAGCCGGCTGGGGCGCTCATTCAAGCAGTAGAGCCGTAGAGCGCGCGGCGGTGCACGAGTGACGGCACCTGAGGGCCATAGGGTCTTGCTCTATTTTAGTGGCGGGCTATATTGGGGCGGCGGCCGGCCACACTCCTGCTTACTCATCCAAACATTGGGTGGGGGGGGGGGAGGATTAACCCCCAGCCCCCCCCCCCACCACACAGTCGCCCCCAGCTCCCCATCCTCAACCATTCTGCATTTAAAACCACTGGTATATTTTTTTTAATCCCCCAACTTCGCCTCTCCCCCCCCCCCTCTGACGGGCGTTTAAGCTTGATGTTGAAGTGAAGTACATGAGTACTTCCTTGTGGTGAGTACATGAGTACTTCTGTCCTTGGCCACCTTGCTGATTCCATTTGGTACTCTGAATGTTGTAATCATGTCCCCTCTCTTCTTCTCATCAAGAGATCTTTGTGTGTGTGTGTGTGTGTGTGTGTGTGTGTGTGTGTGTGTGTGTGTGTGTGTGTGTGTGTGTGTGTGTGTGTGTGTGTGTGTGCGTGTGTGTGTTGTGTTCATACACGCAAAGTAGTCTATGCGAAGTCGATCAATGGCTTTCCGGTCCCCCCCCCCCAAGCCTCACTAGACAGTCTGTATATTTAGTTGGTGTTGAGTGTGGGAGGTGTGAGTGTGTTGAGTGTGAGAGGTGTGAGTTTGTTGAGTGTGAGAGGTGTGAGTGTGTTGAGTGTGAGAGGTGTGAGTGTGTTGAGTGTGGGAGGTGTGAGTGTGTTGAGTGTGGGAGGTGTGAGTGTGTTGAGTGTGGGAGGTGTGAGTGTGTTGAGTGTGGGAGGTGTGAGTGTGTTGAGTGTGGGAGGTGTGAGTGTGTTGAGTGTGGGAGGTGTGAGTGTGTTGAGTGTGGGAGGTGTGAGTGTGTTGAGGGTGAGAGGTGTGAGTGTGTTGAGTGTGAGAGGTGTGAGTGTGTTGAGTGTGAGAGGTGTGAGTGTGTTGAGTGTGGGAGGTGTGAGTGTGTTGAGTGTGAGAGGTGTGAGTGTGTTGAGTGTGGAAGGTGTGAGTGTGTTGAGTGTGAGAGGTGTGAGTGTGTTGAGTGTGGGAGGTGTGAGTGTGTTGAGTGTGGGAGGTGTGAGTGTGTTGAGTGTGAGAGGTGTGAGTGTGTTGAGTGTGGGAGGTGTGAGTGTGTTGAGTGTGGGAGGTGTGGGTGTGAGAGGTGTGAGTGTGTTGAGTGTGGGAGGTGTGAGTGTGAGAGGTGTGAGTGTGTTGAGTGTGAGAGGTGTGAGTGTGAGAGGTGTGAGTGTGTTGAGTGTGAGAGGTGTGAGTGTGTTGAGTGTGGGAGGTGTGAGTGTGTTGAGTGTGGGAGGTGTGAGTGTGTTGAGTGTGGGAGGTGTGAGTGTGTTGAGTGTGGGAGGTGTGAGTGTGAGAGGTGTGAGTGTGTTGAGTGTGAGAGGTGTGAGTGTGTTGAGTGTGGGAGGTGTGAGTGTGAGAGGTGTGAGTGTGTTGAGTGTGAGAGGTGTGAGTGTGTTGAGTGTGGGAGGTGTGAGTGTGTTGAGTGTGAGAGGTGTGAGTGTGTTGAGTGTGAGAGGTGTGAGTGTGTTGAGTGTGAGAGGTGTGAGTGTGTTGAGTGTGGGAGGTGTGAGTGTGTTGAGTGTGAGAGGTGTGAGTGTGTTGAGTGTGAGAGGTGTGAGTGTGTTGAGTGTGGGAGGTGTGAGTGTGTTGAGTGTGAGAGGTGTGAGTGTGTTGAGTGTGGGAGGTGTGAGTGTGTTGAGTGTGGGAGGTATGAGTGTGTTGAGTGTGAGAGGTGTGAGTGTGTTGAGTGTGGGAGGTGTGAGTGTGTTGAGTGTGGGAGGTGTGAGTGTGTTGAGTGTGGGAGGTGTGAGTGTGTTGAGTGTGAGAGGTGTGAGTGTGTTGAGTGTGGGAGGTGTGAGTGTGTTGAGTGTGGGAGGTGTGAGTGTGTTGAGTGTGAGAGGTGTGAGTGTGTTGAGTGTGGGAGGTGTGAGTGTGTTGAGTGTGGGAGGTGTGAGTGTGTTGAGTGTGAGAGGTGTGAGTGTGTTGAGTGTGGGAGGTGTGAGTGTGTTGAGTGTGAGAGGTGTGAGTGTGTTGAGTGTGGGAGGTGTGAGTGTGTTGAGTGTGAGAGGTGTGAGTGTGTTGAGTGTGAGAGGTGTGAGTGTGTTGAGTGTGGGAGGTTTGAGTGTGTTGAGTGTGAGAGGTGTGAGTGTGTTGAGTGTGGGAGGTGTGTGTGTGTGTTGAGTGTGGGAGGTGTGAGTGTGTTGAGTGTGAGAGGTGTGAGTGTGTTGAGTGTGGGAGGTGTGAGTGTGTTGAGTGTGAGAGGTGTGAGTGTGTTGAGTGTGAGAGGTGTGAGTGTGTTGAGTGTGGGAGGTGTGAGTGTGTTGAGTGTGAGAGGTGTGAGTGTGTTGAGTGTGGGAGGTGTGTGTTGAGTGTGGGAGGTGTGAGTGTGTTGAGTGTGGGAGGTGTGAGTGTGTTGAGTGTGAGAGGTGTGAGTGTGTTGAGTGTGAGAGGTGTGAGTGTGTTGAGTGTGAGAGGTGTGAGTGTGTTGAGTGTGGCAGGTGTAAGTGTGTTGAGTGTGGGAGGTGTGAGTGTGTTGAGTGTGGGAGGTGTGAGTGTGTTGAGTGTGAGAGGTGTGAGTGTGTTGAGTGTGGGAGGTGTGAGTGTGTTGAGTGTGGGAGGTGTGAGTGTGTTGAGTGTGAGAGGTGTGAGTGTGTTGAGTGTGGGAGGTGTGAGTGTGTTGAGTGTGAGAGGTGTGAGTGTGTTGAGGGTGAGAGGTGTGAGTGTGTTGAGTGTGGGAGGTGTGAGTGTGTTGAGTGTGAGAGGTGTGAGTGTGTTGAGTGTGGGAGGTGTGAGTGTGTTGAGTGTGAGAGGTGTGAGTGTGTTGAGTGTGGGAGGTGTGAGTGTGTTGAGTGTGAGAGGTGTGAGTGTGTTGAGGGTGAGAGGTGTGAGTGTGTTGAGTGTGGGAGGTGTGAGTGTGTTGAGTGTGAGAGGTGTGAGTGTGTTGAGTGTGGGAGGTGTGAGTGTGTTGAGTGTGAGAGGTGTGAGTGTGTTGAGTGTGGGAGGTGTGAGTGTGTTGAGTGTGGGAGGTGTGAGTGTGTTGAGTGTGGGAGGTGTGAGTGTGGGAGGTGTGAGTGTGTTGAGTGTGAGAGGTGTGAGTGTGTTGAGTGTGGGAGGTGTGAGTGTATTGAGTGTGGGAGGTGTGACTGTGTTGAGTGTGAGAGGTGTGAGTGTGAGAGGTGTGAGTGTGATGAGTGTGGGAGGTGTGATTGTGTTGAGTGTGGGAGGTGTGAGTGTGAGAGGTGTGAGTGTGTTGAGTGTGGGAGGTGTGAGTGTGTTGAGTGTGGGAGGTGTGAGTGTGTTGAGTGTGGGAGGTGTGAGTGTGTTGAGTGTGGGAGGTGTGAGTGTGTTGAGTGTGAGAGGTGTGAGTGTGTTGAGTGTGGGAGGTGTGAGTGTGTTGAGTGTGGGAGGTGTGAGTGTGTTGAGTGTGAGAGGTGTGAATGTGGCAGGTGTGAGTGTGGCAGGTGTGAGTGTGGGAGGTGTGAGTGTGGCAGGTGTGAGTGTGGCAGGTGTGGGTGTGGCAGGTGTGAGTGTGGCAGGTGTGGGTGTGGCAGGTGTGAGTGTGGCAGGTGTGGGTGTGGCAGGTGTGGGTATGGCAGGTGTGAGTGTGGCAGGTGTGAGTGTGGGAGGTGTGAGTGTGGCAGGTGTGAGTGTGGCAGGTGTGAGGGTTGCAGGTGTGAGTGTGGCAGGTGTGAGTGTGGCAGGTGTGGGTGTGGCAGGTGTGAGTGTGGCAGGTGTGAGTGTGGCAGGTGTGGGTGTGGCAGGTATGAGTGTGGGAGGTGTGAGTGTGGGAGGTGTGGGTGTGGGAGGTGTGAGTGTGGGAGGTGTGAGTGTGGGAGGTGTGAGTGTGGCAGGTGTGAGTGTGGGAGGTGTGAGTGTGGCAGGTGTGAGTGTGGCAGGTGTGAGTGTGGGAGGTGTGAGTGTGGCAGGTGTGAGTGTGGGAGGTGTGAGTGTGGCAGGTGTGAGTGTGGCAGGTGTGAGTGTGGCAGGTGTGAGTGTGGGAGGTGTGAGTGTGGCAGGTGTGAGTGTGGCAGGTGTGAGTGTGGCAGGTGTGGGTGTGGCAGGTGTGAGTGTGGCAGGTGTGGGTGTGGCAGGTGTGAGTGTGGCAGGTGTGGGTGTGGCAGGTGTGAGTGTGGCAGGTGTGGGTGTGGCAGGTGTGAGTGTGGCAGGTGTGAGTGTGGCAGGTGTGAGTGTGGCAGGTGTGGGTGTGGCAGGTGTGAGTGTGGCAGGTGTGGGTGTGGCAGGTGTGGGTGTGGCAGGTGTGAGTGTGTAGACGGCATTTATGAAGCAGTGATATTCACATGAAGCATATTGCTATAATTAAACTATACCTGTTGTAAGATAATATATATATACATTATATATATATATATATATATATATATATATATATATATATATATATATATATATATAAATGTATAAACAAGTAGATGGGGTCGCCATGGGTTTTCTCCTAGGTGTCCTGTTTGCGAACTCCTATATGGGTACCATCGAGTAGAGGGTCTTAGTTGACATGGACTTGAAACCCGCCATATACTGCAGGTATGTTGACGACATTTTTATTCAGGTACCTGATATCAGACGTCTGCAGCAGCTGAAGGAAGCATTTGAGTGGAATTCTGTGTTGAGTTTCATAGAGATGGAGAACGATGGAAGCTGCCTTTTCTAGTTGTAACAGTCAGGGAAAGGAGCGGAGGTTTCCACACTACAGACTACACTAAGGAAATAAACATAGGAGTGTGCCTCAATGCCAATAGTGACTGCCCAGATAGGTACAAGAGGAGTGTTGTCAACGCTTACGTCGACCGGGCTCTCAGCCACAGCTCTGGATGGAAGCAAGTCGATGAAGAACTTTATAGGGTAAGGAAGCTCCTAGTCAAGAATGGCTTTTCTAACGGTTTTGTTGAAGACGTCATAAAAAGAAAGGTGAAATGCCATGCAACCTCCGAAGAGTCATCTAACACAACATTTATACCCCTCTATTAGACTGTTTAACAGGAACTTCTTTTCGACGGCTCATAAAACGGAGGAAAGGGTCCTGAAACACATTACTGATAGAAACGTTATCCCTACAGACAAAAATTAGAAAATACAATTGACAATTTACTACAAAAACCCCAAAACGGCCAACCTACTCATGAAAAACTCCCCAGACACCAAGCAGAACGCCTTGAAGGAAACCAACGTCGTCTATGCCTTCACATGCCTGCTTGGGGATTGTAAGCCCCAAAGATCTCAGTATATAGGCAAGACAACAATGTCTCTTTCTAAACGATTAACTATGCACAAACAACAGGGCTCCATCAAGGAACATATAATCTCTTCTCACAACCAAACCATCACCAGAGAAATCTTAACAAGCAATATACAAATCATCGATAAATACAGCGATAGCAGGAGACTCAACATCAGCGAGGCACTACACATCAAACAGTCAACACCAGCAATCAAAGCCAATTAATGCACAAATATATTCTACCCACTTCAAGACCCCAAACCAACATGGAAGCGGCAAGAAGAAATATGGGTCAATAGGCCTTCTGCAGTTACTTCCATTCCTATGTTCTCATACCCATTGTTTCTTGTTCCGTCTTCTGTTTCACCTCATCCAAAACTATTGTGCCATATCACCTCACCCAAAACGAGTATAAGTATGAATGTATTTTGCGTGTAATTTTGTAAATATGTTTTTACGGGCTCACCATAGCCGGTGCGACATGGACACTTCGTTCTGAGTAGCTCAATCTGAAACAACATGTGTCTAAACTAAGTCTTTGAAAATGTAATAAGAAATTACGAAACGCGTTCAGGCGTCAGACCAGGAATAAAAAGAATGAATTCTGGAGAGTTACTTTATCAATTACTCTCGACAGTGAAGAAGAACGTAAGAAATATTGAGAGGATTCGGGTTAGAATTATTTATCTCACCCTTTCGGTCATATTCAACAACATACGTTTATATAAAACCTAACCTAATTTATAACTTAACCTATCTTAACCTAACCTAAACAAACATCTATAAGTCAATAATTTATGTTTTTAATATAATATAATAATGATATTTCAAATACACCAATTAGAAAGAATTTCTTGAAAATAAAGAAAATCACTAGGCCTATTAGGCAAATCGGGCCTTGCATAGATGGCCGAGAAGTGCATTCTGGCTACTAGGTACGACATTATATATATATATATATATATATATATATATATATGTATATATATATATATATATATATATATATATATATATATATATATATATATCAGCTTCATCCACCTGTCAAGAAAGAGACATAACAGGAGAGACAGTGACCATCACCCACACGGGAGAGACAGTGCCCCATCACTCACACAGGAGAGACAGTGCCCCATCACTCACACGGGAGAGACAGTGCCCCATCACCCACACGGGAGAGACAGTGCCCCATCACTCACACAGGAGAGACAGTGCCCCATCACTCACACGGGAGAGACAGTGCCCCATCACCCACACGGGAGAGACAGTGCCCCATCACTCACACAGGAGAGACAGTGCCCCATCACCCACACAGGAGAGACAGTGCCCCATCACCCTCACAGGAGAGACAGTGCCCCATCACCCACACAGGAGAGACAGTGCCCCATCACCCTCACCGGAGAGACAGTGCCCATCACTCACACAGGAGAGACAGTGCCCATCACTCACACGGGAGAGACAGTGCCCCATCACTCACACAGGAGAGACAGTGCCCCATCACTCACACGGGAGAGACAGTGCCCCATCACCCACACGGGAGAGACAGTGCCCCATCACTCACACAGGAGAGACAGTGCCCCATCACCTACACGGGAGAGACAGTGCCCATCACCCACACAGGAGAGACAGTGCCCCATCACTCACACAGGAGAGACAGTGCCCCATCACTCACACAGGAGAGACAGTGCCCCATCACTCACACGGGAGAGACAGTGCCCCATCACCCACACGGGAGAGACAGTGCCCCATCACTCACACAGGAGAGACAGTGCCCCATCACTCACACGGGAGAGACAGTGCCCCATCACCCACACGGGAGAGACAGTGCCCCATCACTCACACGGGAGAGACAGTGCCCCATCACTCACACAGGAGAGACAGTGCCCCATCACTCACACGGGAGAGACAGTGCCCCATCACCCACACAGGAGAGACAGTGCCCCATCACTCACACAGGAGAGACAGTGCCCCATCACCCACACGGGAGAGACAGTGCCCCATCACTCACACAGGAGAGACAGTGCCCCATCACTCACACAGGAGAGACAGTGCCCATCACTCACACAGGAGAGACAGTGCCCCATCACCCACACCGGAGAGACAGTGCCCATCACTCACACAGGAGAGACAGTGCCCCATCACCCACACAGGAGAGACAGTGCCCATCACCCACACAGGAGAGACAGTGCCCATCACCCACACAGGAGAGACAGTGCCCCATCACCCACACCGGAGAGACAGTGCCCCATCACCCACACCGGAGAGACAGTGCCCATCACTCACACAGGAGAGACAGTGCCCATCACTCACACAGAAGAGACAGTGCCCCATCACCAACACAGAAGACAGTGCCCCATCACCCACACCGGAGAGACAGTGCCCCATCACCCACACCGGAGAGACAGTGCCCATCACTCACACAGGAGAGACAGTGCCCATCACCCACACAGGAGAGACAGTGCCCATCACCCACACAGGAGAGACAGTGCCCATCACTCACACAGGAGAGACAGTGCCCTATCACCCACACAGGAGACAGTGCCCCATCACCCACACCGGAGAGACAGTGCCCCATCACCCACACCGGAGAGACAGTGCCCCATCACCCACACCGGAGAGACAGTGCCCATCACTCACACAGGAGAGACAGTGCCCATCACCCACACAGGAGAGACAGTGCCCCATCACTCACACAGGAGAGACAGTGCCCCATCACTCACACGGGAGAGACAGTGCCCCATCACCCACACGGGAGAGACAGTGCCCCATCACTCACACAGGAGAGACAGTGCCCCATCACCCACACGGGAGAGACAGTGCCCATCACCCACACAGGAGAGACAGTGCCCCATCACTCACACAGGAGACACAGTGCCCCATCACTCACACAGGAGAGACAGTGCCCCATCACTCACACGGGAGAGACAGTGCCCCATCACCCACACGGGAGAGACAGTGCCCCATCACTCACACAGGAGAGACAGTGCCCCATCACTCACACGTGAGAGAGACAGTGCCCCATCACCCACACGGGAGAGACAGTGCCCCATCACTCACACGGGAGAGACAGTGCCCCATCACTCACACAGGAGAGACAGTGCCCCATCACTCACACGGGAGAGACAGTGCCCCATCACCCACACAGGAGAGACAGTGCCCCATCACTCACACAGGAGAGACAGTGCCCCATCACCCACACGGGAGAGACAGTGCCCCATCACTCACACAGGAGAGACAGTGCCCCATCACTCACACGGGAGAGACAGTGCCCATCACTCACACAGGAGAGACAGTGCCCCATCACCCACACAGGAGACAGTGCCCCATCACCCACACCGGAGAGACAGTGCCCCATCACCCACACCGGAGAGACAGTGCCCATCACTCACACAGGAGAGACAGTGCCCATCACCCACACAGGAGAGACAGTGCCCATCACCCACACAGGACAGACAGTGCCCCATCACCCACACCGGAGAGACAGTGCCCATCACTCACACAGGAGAGACAGTGTCCATCACTCACACAGGAGAGACAGTGCCCCATCACCCACACCGGAGAGACAGTGCCCATCACTCACACAGGAGAGACAGTGCCCATCACTCACACAGGAGAGACAGTGCCCCATCACCCACACCGGAGAGACAGTGCCCATCACTCACACAGGAGAGACAGTGCCCCATCACCTACACAGGAGAGACAGTGCCCATCACCCACACAGGAGAGACAGTGCCCATCACCCACACAGGAGAGACAGTGCCCCATCACCCACACCGGAGAGACAGTGCCCCATCACCCACACCGGAGAGACAGTGCCCATCACTCACACAGGAGAGACAGTGCCCATCACTCACACAGGAGAGACAGTGCCCCATCACCCACACAGGAGACAGTGCCCCATCACCCACACCGGAGAGACAGTGCCCCATCACCCACACCGGAGAGACAGTGCCCATCACTCACACAGGAGAGACAGTGCCCCATCACCCACACAGGAGACAGTGCCCCATCACCCACACCGGAGAGACAGTGCCCCATCACCTACAGCGGAGAGACAGTGCCCCATCACCCACACCGGAGAGACAGTGCCCATCACTCACACAGGAGAGACAGTGCCCATCACCCACACAGGAGAGACAGTGACCATCACTCACACAGGAGAGACAGTGACCATCACTCACACAGGAGAGACAGTGTCCATCACCCACACAGGAGAGACAGTGCCCCATCACCCACACAGGAGAGACAGTGCCCATCACCCCACACAGGAGAGACAGTACCCATCACCCACACAGGAGAGACAGTACCCATCACCCCACACAGGAGAGACAGTGACCATCACCCCACACAGGAGAGACAGTGTCCATCACCCACACAGGAGAGACAGTACCCATCACCCCACACAGGAGAGACAGTGACCATCAGCCCACACAGGAGAGACAGTACTCATCACCCACACAGGAGAGACAGTGACCATCACTCACACAGGAGAGACAGTGACCATCACTCACACAGGAGAGACAGTGCCCATCACCCACACAGGAGAGACAGTGCCCATCACCCACACAGAACTTCTACACAACAACGCCAGGAATGAACAATTTATAGTGCCCTCTTTGTTGCTTTGTGGCGTGTATATGGGTCAAGGTCACCGACAGTGTGATAAATCATGGCCAGCCGGCGGTGCCCACTACCTCATGGGCATGAGGTGTGTGGTGCAGCCAGCCGGCGGTGCCCACCTACCTCATGGGCATGAGGTGTGTGGTGCAGCCAGCCGGCGGTGCCCACCTACCTCATGGGCATGAGGTGTGTGGTGCAGCCAGCCGGCGGTGCCCACTACCTCATGGGCATGAGGTGTGTGGTGCAGCCAGCCGGCGGTGCCCACCTACCTCATGGGCATGAGGTGTGTGGTGCAGCCAGCCAGGCGGGTGAGCAACATGAGGCCATTCATCGCCTCACTGTCACAACACTCATTCACTACACTCACTTAAAGGGAACTGCTGATCTTCATACTAGCAACAGGTGCCATAGTGGTCCCTACACCTCTCTGGTATACTAGCAACAGGTGCCATAGTGGTCCCCACACCTCTCTGCCATACAAGCAACAGGTGCCATAGTGGTCCCTACACCTCCCTGCCATACTAGCAACAGGTGCCATAGTGGTCCCCACACCTCCCTGCCATACTAGCAACAGGTGCCATAGTGGTCCCTACACCTCCCTGCCATACTAGCAACAGGTGCCATAGTGGTCCCCACACCTCTCTGGTATACTAGCAACAGGTGCCATAGTGGTCCCCACACCCCTCTGCCATACTAGCAACAGGTGCCATAGTGGTCCCTACACCTCCCTGCCATACTAGCAACAGGTGCCATAGTGGTCCCCACACCTCCCTGCCATACTAGCAACAGGTGCCATAGTGGTCCCTACACCTCCCTGCCATACTAGCAACAGGTGCCATAGTGGTCCCCCACCTCCCTGCCATACTAGCAACAGGTGCCATAGTGGTCCCCACACCTCCCTGCCATACTAGCAACAGGTGCCATAGTGGTCCCTACACCTCCCTGCCATACTAGCAACAGGTGCCATAGTGGTCCCCACACCTCTCTGGTATACTAGCAACAGGTGCCATAGTGGTCCCTACACCTCTCTGGTATACTAGCAACAGGTGCCATAGTGGTCCCTACACCTCCCTGCCATACTAGCAACAGGTGCCATAGTGGTCCCTACACCTCCCTGCCATACTAGCAACAGGTGCCATAGTGGTCCCCACACCCCTCTGCCATACTAGCAACAGGTGCCATAGTGGTCCCTACACCTCTCTGGTATACTAGCAACAGGTGCCATAGTGGTCCCTACACCTCCCTGCCATACTCGCAACAGGTGCCATAGTGGTCCCTACACCTCCCTGCCATACTAGCAACAGGTGCCATAGTGGTCCCCACAACTCCCTGCCATACTAGCAACAGGTGCCATAGTGGTCCCCACACCCCTCTGCCATACTAGTAACAGGTGCCATAGTGGTCCCCACACCTCTCTGGTATACTAGCAACAGGTGCCATAGTGGTCCCTACACCTCTCTGGTATACTAGCAACAGGTGCCATAGTGGTCCCTACACCCCTCTGGTATACTAGCAACAGGTGCCATAGTGGTCCCTACACCTCTCTGGTATACTAGCAACAGGTGCCATAGTGGTCCCCACACCTCCCTGCCATACTAGCAACAGGTGCCATAGTGGTCCCCACACCTCCCTGCCATACTAGCAACAGGTGCCATAGTGGTCCCCACATCTCCCTGCCATACTAGCAAGAGGTGCCATACTGGTCCCCACACCTCCCTGCCATACTAGCAACAGGTGCCATAGTGGTCCCTACACCTCTCTGGTATACTAGCAACAGGTGCCATAGTGGTCCCCACACCTCCCTGCCATACTAGCAACAGGTGCCATAGTGGTCCCCACACCTCCCTGCCATACTAGCAACAGGTGCCATAGTGGTCCCCACACCTCCCTGCCATACTAGCAACAAGTGCCATAGTGGTCCCTACACCTCTCTGGTATACTAGCAACAGGTGCCATAGTGGTCCCCACACCCCTCTGCCATACTAGCAACAGGTGCCATAGTGGTCCCTACACCTCTCTGGTATACTAGCAACAGGTGCCATAGTGGTCCCTACACCTCTCTGGTATACTAGCAACAGGTGCCATAGTGGTCCCTACACCCCTCTGGTATACTAGCAACAGGTGCCATAGTGGTCCCCACACCTCCCTGCCATACTAGCAACAGGTGCCATAGTGGTCCCCACACCTCTCTGCCATACTAGCAACAGGTGCCATAGTGGTCCCCACACCTCCCTGCCATACTAGCAACAGGTGCCATAGTGGTCCCCACACCTCCCTGCCATACTAGCAACAGGTGCCATAGTGGTCCCCACACCTCCCTGCCATACTAGCAACAGGTGCCATAGTGGTCCCCACACCTCCCTGCCATACTAGCAACAGGTGCCATAGTGGTCCCTACACCTCTCTGGTATACTAGCAACAGGTGCCATAGTGGTCCCTACACCTCTCTGCCATACTAGCAACAGGTGCCATAGTGGTCCCCACACCTCTCTGACATACTAGCAACAGGTGCCATAGTGGTCCCCACATCCCTCTGCCATACTAGCAACAGGTGCCATAGTGGTCCCTACACCTCTCTGGTATACTAGCAACAGGTGCCATAGTGGTCCCCACACCCCTCTGCCATACTAGCAACAGGTGCCATAGTGGTCCCCACACCTCTCTGCCATACTAGCAACAGGTGCCATAGTGGTCCCCACACCTCCCTGCCATACTAGCAACAGGTGCCATAGTGGTCCCCACACCTCTCTGCCATACTAGCAAGAGGTGCCATACTGGTCCCCACACCTCCCTGCCATACTAGCAACAGGTGCCATAGTGGTCCCTACACCTCTCTGGTATACTAGCAACAGGTGCCATAGTGGTCCCCACACCTCCCTGCCATACTAGCAACAGGTGCCATAGTGGTCCCCACACCTCCCTGCCATACTAGCAACTGGTGCCATAGTGGTCCTCACACCTCCCTGCCATACTAGCAACAAGTGCCATAGTGGTCCCTACACCTCTCTGGTATACTAGCAACAGGTGCCATAGTGGTCCCCACACCCCTCTGCCATACTAGCAACAGGTGCCATAGTGGTCCCTACACCTCTCTGGTATACTAGCAACAGGTGCCATAGTGGTCCCTACACCTCTCTGGTATACTAGCAACAGGTGCCATAGTGGTCCCTACACCCCTCTGGTATACTAGCAACAGGTGCCATAGTGGTCCCCACACCTCCCTGCCATACTAGCAACAGGTGCCATAGTGGTCCCCACACCTCTCTGCCATACTAGCAACAGGTGCCATAGTGGTCCCCACACCTCCCTGCCATACTAGCAACAGGTGCCATAGTGGTCCCCACACCTCCCTGCCATACTAGCAACAGGTGCCATAGTGGTCCCCACACCTCCCTGCCATACTAGCAACAGGTGCCATAGTGGTCCCCACACCTCCCTGCCATACTAGCAACAGGTGCCATAGTGGTCCCTACACCTCTCTGGTATACTAGCAACAGGTGCCATAGTGGTCCCTACACCTCTCTGCCATACTAGCAACAGGTGCCATAGTGGTCCCAACACCTCTCTGCCATACTAGCAACAGGTGCCATAGTGGTCCCCACACCCCTCTGCCATACTAGCAACAGGTGCCATAGTGGTCCCTACACCTCTCTGGTATACTAGCAACAGGTGCCATAGTGGTCCCCACACCCCTCTGCCATACTAGCAACAGGTGCCATAGTGGTCCCCACACCTCTCGGCCATACTAGCAACAGGTGTCATAGTGGTCCCCACACCTCCCTGCCATACTAGCAACAGGTGCCATAGTGGTCCCCACACCTCCCTGCCATACTAGCAACAGGTGCCATAGTGGTCCCTACACCTCTCTGGTATACTAGCAACAGGTGCCATAGTGGTCCCTACACCTCTCTGGTATACTAGCAACAGGTGCCATAGTGGTCCCTACACCTCTCTGGTATACTAGCAACAGGTGCCATAGTGGTCCCCACACCTCCCTGCCATACTAGCAACAGGTGCCATAGTAGTCCCTACACCTCTCTGGTATACTAGCAACAGGTGTCATAGTGGTCCCCACACCTCCCTGCCATACTAGCAACAGGTGCCATAGTGGTCCCCACACCTCCCTGCCATACTAGCAACAGGTGCCATAGTGGTCCCTACACCTCTCTGGTATACTAGCAACAGGTGCCATAGTGGTCCCTACACCTCTCTGGTATACTAGCATCAGGTGCCATAGTGGTCCCTACACCTCTCTGGTATACTAGCAACAGGTGCCATAGTGGTCCCTACACCTCCCTGCCATACTAGCAACAGGTGCCATAGTGGTCCCTACACCACCCTGCCATACTAGCAACAGGTGCCATAGTGGTCCCCACACCCCTCTGCCATACTAGCAACAGGTGCCATAGTGGTCCCCACACCTCTCTGGTATACTAGCAACAGGTGCCATAGTTGTCCCTACACCTCTCTGGTATACTAGCAACAGGTGCCATAGTGGTCCCTACACCCCTCTGGTATACTAGCAACAGGTGCCATAGTGGTCCCTACACCTCTCTGGTATACTAGCAACAGGTGCCATAGTGGTCCCCACACCTCCCTGCCATACTAGCAACAGGTGCCATAGTGGTCCCTACACCTCTCTGGTATACTAGCAACAGGTGCCATAGTGGTCCCTACACCTCTCTGCCATACTAGCAACAGGTGCCATAATGGTCCCCACACCTCTCTGCCATACTAGCAACAGGTGCCATAGTGGTCCCCACACCCCTTTGCCATACTAGCAACAGGTGCCATAGTGGTCCCTACACCTCTCTGGTATACTAGCAACAGGTGCCATAGTGGTCCCCACACCCCTCTGCCATACTAGCAACAGGTGCCATAGTGGTCCCCACACCTCTCTGCCATACTAGCAACAGGTGCCATAGTGGTCCCCACACCTCCCTGCCATACTAGCAACAGGTGCCATAGTGGTCCCCACACCTCCCTGCCATACTAGCAACAGGTGCCATAGTGGTCCCCACACCTCCCTGCCATACTAGCAACAGGTGCCATAGTGGTCCCCACACCTCCCTGCCATACTAGCAACAGGTGCCATAGTGGTCCCTACACCTCTCTGGTATACTAGCAACAGGTGCCATAGTGGTCCCTACACCTCTCTGGTATACTAGCAACAGGTGCCATAGTGGTCCCTACACCTCTCTGGTATACTAGCAACAGGTGCCATAGTGGTCCCCACACCTCCCTGCCATACTAGCAACAGGTGCCATAGTAGTCCCTACACCTCTCTGGTATACTAGCAACAGGTGCCATAGTGGTCCCCACACCCCTCTGGTATGCTAGCAACAGGTGCCATAGTGGTCCCCACACCTCCCTGCCATACTAGCAACAGGTGCCATAGTGGTCCCCACACCTCCCTGCCATACTAGCAACAGGTGCCATAGTGGTCCCTACACCTCTCTGGTATACTAGCAACAGGTGCCATAGTGGTCCCTACTCCTCTCTGGTGTACTAGCAACAGGTGCCATAGTGGTCCCCACACCTGTCTGGTATACTAGCAACAGGTGCCATAGTGGTCCCCACACCTCCCTGCCATACTAGCAACAGGTGCCATAGTGGTCCCTACACCTCCCTGCCATACTAGCAACAGGTGCCATAGTGGTCCCCACACCTCCCTGCCATACTAGCAACAGGTGCCATAGTGGTCTCCACACCTCTCTGGTATACTAGCAACAGGTGCCATAGTGGTCCCTACACCTCTCTGGTATACTAGCAACAGGTGCCATAGTGGTCCCTACACCTCTCTGGTATACTAGCAACAGGTGCCATAGTGGTCCCTACACCTCTCTGGTATACTAGCAACAGGTGCCATAGTGGTCCCCACACCTCCCTGCCATACTAGCAACAGGTGCCATAGTGGTCCCTATACCTCTCTGCCATACTAGCAACAGGTGCCATAGTGGTCCCCACACCTCCCTGCCATACTAGCAACAGGTGCCATAGTGGTCCCTACACCTCTCTGGTATACTAGCAACAGGTGCCATAGTGGTCCCTACACCTCTCTGGTATACTAGCAACAGGTGCCATAGTGGTCCCTACACCTCTCTGGTATACTAGCAACAGGTGCCATAGTGGTCCCCACACCTCCCTGCCATACTAGCAACAGGTGCCATAGTGGTCCCCACACCTCCCTGCCATACTAGCAACAGGTGCCATAGTGGTCCCCACACCTCCCTGCCATACTAGCAACAGGTGCCATAGTGGTCCCCACACCTCCCTGCCATACTTGCAACATGTGCCATAGTGGTCCCTACACCTCTCTGGTATACTAGCAACAGGTGCCATAGTGGTCCCTACACCTCTCTGGTATACTAGCAACAGGTGCCATAGTGGTCCCTACACCTCTCTGGTATACTAGCAACAGGTGCCATAGTGGTCCCCACACCTCCCTGCCATACTAGCAACAGGTGCCATAGTGGTCCCTACACCTCTCTGGTATACTAGCAACAGGTGCCATAGTGGTCCCTACACCTCTCTGGTATACTAGCAACAGGTGCCATAGTGGTCCCTACACCTCTCTGGTATACTAGCAACAGGTGACATAGTGGTCCCCACACCTCCCTGCCATACTAGCAACAGGTGCCATAGTGGTCCCTACACCTCTCTGGTATACTAGCAACAGGTGCCATAGTGGTCCCTACACCTCTCTGGTATACTAGCAACAGGTGCCATAGTGGTCCCTACACCTCTCTGCCATACTCGCAACAGGTGCCATAGTGGTCCCTACACCCCTCTGCCATACTAGCAACAGGTGCCATAGTGGTCCCTACACCTCTCTGGTATACTAGCAACAGGTGCCATAGTGGTCCCTACACCTCCCTGCTATACAAGTGTTATCCTCCAAATTCCAAGACGGTTGGTGAATAGCCAATCCTGTGGCCAGAGAGCCCATGACGTCATTCCTCAAAACAGCGCAATAGTTGCTTTCAAGACTCAGATTGTAAACTCTGTGATAAACCTTTAATGCATTCACTAGAATACTATATTGTTGAATGAGAAACCGTAAAGGACTTTAGACCTCCTGGCCTCTTGTACCACCAACTGTGTAACTATTTTATTGACTCAGGTGTTCTGGACGACATCCTAACAATTTACCCAAAATTTGTTTGTCCATTTTAAAGAATGAAGAACAATTTTATTTATATTACTTCTGAGCTGCATCAGTTATGAACCCATCCCTGCCCTTGTGTGGCAGTGCACAATAGAAAGTTGTTTTCACATATCCACACATTAAAACATTGATTGTAACCATGATATATATGTGCTCCAGCCTACAGTTTAGACCTATTGTCTTATGTATGACCCTCTGTCCTGCGTGACAGTGAATACCACCATTATCCTCACTTTAATAAGACTATCAAAATTCTCAGATTAGGCAAAATTGTAATTAATTTTGTCAATAAAGATGTTAATAATAATAATAATTTCAAGTCGGCGGCCAGTACCACGCAGACCTAAATCAGAGCAGGACCTCAGGACCCTGGTGCGCTGGATATATATTCTATTACCACAACTAATAAAGTCCAAGAATTCAGACTGTGTGTCTCCTCAGACCAGACACGATCCAATCAACAACCGAATAACAACTGCAAATACTGACAGCAGCAGTGGGACTGAGTATTTTGTTTCACAGCCGGAACCCATGTGTCTACTCACGCCGCCACAGCCAGCCAAGCCACCCGCCACAGCAAGCCAAGCCACCCGCCAGAGCAAGCCAAGCCACCCGCCACAGCAAGCCAAGCCACCCGCCACAGCAAGCCAAGCCACCCGCCACAGCAAGCCAAGCCACCCGCCAGAGCAAGCCAAGCCACCCGCCAGAGCAAGCCAAGCCACCCGCCAGAGCAAGCCAAGCCACCCGCCAGAGCAAGCCAAGCCACCCGCCAGAGCAAGCCAAGCCACCCGCCACAGCAAGCCAAGCCACCCGCCACAGCAAGCCAAGCCACCCGCCACAGCAAGCCAAGCCACCCGCCACAGCAAGCCAAGCCACCCGCCACAGCAAGCCAAGCCAACCGCCACAGCAAGCCAAGCCACCCGCCACAGCAAGCCAAGCCACCCGCCACGGCAAGCCATGCCACCCGCCACAGCAAGCCAAGCCACCCGCCACAGCAAGCCAAGCCACCCGCCACAGCAAGCCAAGCCACCCGCCACATCAAGCCAAGCCACCCGCCACAGCAAGCCAAACCACCCGCCACAGCAAGCCAAGCCACCCGCCACAGCAAGCCAAGCCACCCGCCACAGCAAGCCAAGCCACCCGCCACAGCAAGCCAAGCCACCCGCCACAGCAAGCCAAGCCACCCGCCACAGCAAGCCAAGCCACCCGCCACAGCAAGCCAAGCCACCCGCCACAGCAAGCCAAGCCACCCGCCACAGCAAGCCAAGCCACCCGCCACAGCAAGCCAAGCCACCCGCCACAGCAAGCCAAGCCACCCGCCACAGCAAGCCATGCCACCCGCCACAGCAAGCCAAGCCACCCGCCACAGCAAGCCAAGACACCCGCCACAGCAAGCCAAGCCACCCGCCACAGCAAGCCAAGCCACCTGCCACAGCAAGCCAAGCCACCCGCCATAGCAAGCCAAGCCACCCGCCACAGCTACGCTTGTGTGTCATCAATAGTCATACCAGTCCAGGGTCCTATCATCAACCACTGCTTTAGGTAAACGTTCTCAAAGGCACGATAACTAGCAGCAAGAACATTACTTATCAGGGAGGGGGAGAGGACAGTTCCCGCGCCAGCCATTTCCAATTTCCGGTGTCCGGTTCTGCCCCAATTAATTTTTTTTTTTTTTAATTTTGCCCCGAGGGGCGAGTTTATTGGGCAGCGCCACTCATCTTGTGAGTGAACACACCGCCATAGTGACAGTATTGGGCAGCGCCACTCATCTTGTGAGTGAACACACCACCATAGTGACAGTATTGGGCAGCGCCACTCATCTTGTGAGTGAACACACCGCCATAGCAGCATGTACAACACTCCTCAATAGGAAGAAAACCCGCTGGGTTGTTCATCCTGTCACTTGTACCCAGACACAGCTGGGACTTGCTTAACTGTCTCAAGTGAACAGCTCCTCAAACAAGAAGATTAACATCTGTCTACCCATAAAATCTTACATTATCATGCGGGTGCAAAATGGGGGAATCTTTTAAGAACAGTATCAATATTTGACAAAGTGTTTTCCTAACTCAAACAATGTGGGGTTTATTATTCTACACATATTTCTAATGGGCCTCAGGTGTTCACATTCACGTAGATAGTGGTCAAGGCGGTGTCCGTCACTCTCATCATAGATTCTGCAACTCCGCTGATGAACTGTTGTTTCCATTCTAAACCTCCATGGATATTTGTATCCAAAACGGTTTCTCGCTATTACTGATTCTCTCCCGCGTCCTCCTCTTTGTCCGTAATGATTGGGATTGCCAGATGCAACTATGTTGTACCATGGAACAGATTCACTGGTTTGTGCTTCAATCCTCCTTTCGTCAATTACCTATTCACGGTGATGTTGCCTGACAATACCTCTAATTTGTAGATGTGTCTTAGGTATGAAGTATTCAATATGGTCTCCTTCAGCGCCTTCAGCAGCCAGCACATCTGCTCGTTCATTCCCACATATTCCGACATGGGAGGGGATCCCCAACAGGGAGGGGATCTCCAACATGGGAGGGGATCCACAAAAACTTGAGGACTCTTCCCTGGTTGGTAAGTACTCTCACAGCTCTCTTGATCTCAACTACTATCGCAAGATTTTCTGCCCGATTTTTACTTAGGCTTTGCAGTGCTGCTTTTGAATCAGTGTAGATCATTGCACCATTGGTGTTTCTTTCAAGGAATCTTAACGCCATAACAATGGCAGTTAGCTCTGCTTGCATTGAAGAGGCATAGTTCTCAATACGAGCTTTTTCTTCATTTCTGTGTTGAAAAGCATTATCCTTAAGTACCGTGTATACTGCACCAGCCCTGCCATTGACAGGATTTGATGACCCGTCAGTGTAGATGTGATCTAGTTCATCTCCGGCTTCTTCATAAATTTCCTCGAGATACTTGTGCCTCATTTCTTGTGGTATCATGTTGGATTTTTTCGTTGCCATTTTATTGATGATAATCTTGCATGAGTCATTCTCCCAGGGAAGTAACCTCTCTACAGGCAGGAGTTCACGGGCTTGCTCAAGCAGGTGAAGCTCTTCAAGGTAGCAGACTGATCTGTGATGCCATTTTTTGCTTCTTCTGTTTCCCCCCGTTAGCAGCACAGAACTCATATTTTTCTTGGCAATATCATTGTAATGGGGATCTCTGGCTATCCTAATTGCAAGCTTAGCATTCAGTTCCTTAATTCTGCTTTTAACACTGGGGAGGGACAACTCCTCTCATAGATTAGACGTTTTGGCAGTTCTTGGAACTCCAAGAATGATTGTCATGGCTTCATTCTGAATGCTTTCGAGCCTATTCATATTGCTTTGGAAGTTGGTGCAAAGAACTGGTGCGGCATAGTCTATGACGGAGCGCACATAGGTTGTGCACATTATTTTAAGCACGGCAATATAGGCTCCATGTCCATTTCAGGTCATAGCTTTCAGTGCCCTGAGTCGACTTTTGCATGTTCCTATAAGCTGGTTGAGCTCCTCTTTCTTCCCCCTTCTTAGAGCCGACAGTGATGCCAAGGTATCAATAGTGGTCAACCCATTCAAGTGTTACACCATTAATCTGTAGTTCTTCATTTTCTCCCCTCTTGTGATGAGAGTATGTTTTTGTCTTGTTTGTGGAGAGAGCGAAACCGAGTTCACCACATTTCCTTCCAAGGAGTTCAATGGACTGTTTAATTTCTCCCAAGGTGGGAGCTTGTATTAGGACAACATCTGCATACCCTACTTGCTGCGTCCCTTTCGGAAAATCAATATTTACAATAGCATTCAAAAGTACATTATTGAATAGGGTGGGGCTTATGACTCCACCTTGGGGAGTGGGGAGTAGCGAGTTCCATACTCATTGTTCTGGAGACTGCTCCATTGAAGCAGACCTTAGCTTTCCTTCCTGTGAGGTAGTCTTCAAACCATTTCAAGAGTCTCCGCTTGACACCCATGCATGCAAGCTCGTCCAGGATCGCAATCCCTTGTGCTTTGTCAACAAATACAGAGTACCTAGCTGTGTCATTAGCCAAATAATTAACTATACAATTTGCTCTGCTCCGTCCTTTAACAAATCAATTGACACCCACCCTAGCCTGCCTATTTTGTGCAACAGTATGTTTAGAATGATCCTTTCAAGCATCTTGCAAGTGCATGGCATGAGACTGATAAGTGTGTTATTGCCAGGGTCATTGGGCTTTGGTATTGGAACGATTATTGCATGTTTCCATTGTGTGGGCAACACTCCACTTAGGAATGATTTGTTAAAGAGTAGTAGTAGTGGATTCCCAGACACTTCACACAGTGCATTAAGTATGTCGTAGGTGACGTCATCTTCACCAGGTGCTGTACTTTTACCCTTTTTCATATTCCCCCTTACTTCCTGGGCTGTGATTGGTTGTCCATACTCGTCATCACTAGACAGTGCTCTTGTTATTCTAATTCTTCTGTCATGTCGCAGGAGCTGTTCCCTGCTTTTACTTCTGCAGGGAGAGAGGAGGATGTTACATCACTCCACTTGTGAATTAGTTCCTCAGCCTTACCCTGGGGATCTTTGTGAGCCGCAGGCCGGGCTCTGCTCCTCTTAGCTATCTGAATTTTTGCCCACACTTGTCTTCCAGATGTTTCCCTTTTAATGGAGCTAGTGAAGTCAAGTCATTGTCTTTCCCGCTCTTTAATCTTCTCTTCCCTGGCTACTTGACACACAGTTTTAAACAGCTCTTGGTTGCTGTCAGTGGGATGTCTCCGGTACTCTCTACTCATGCTCCTTACATTTGCATTGAACATCTTAATGTAATCGTTCTTATACCATTTTATTTTCTTCTTCTGAGGGTTACCAGTCGCTTCCCAGTCGTACGGCGCGGAACTCTGAGACAGCTCTCAATTTGGTTAGTAAGGTCATCTTCCATATGTATCAATGTCTTCTGGCATATGGTGTTCCGTGAACCAGTCACTCATCCTGTTTATGAAGTGCGGCCTCATATCTGGTCCAATTGATAACCTTTTTTATTCGTCTCTTTCCTTCTCTTGCTCATGTCGACGGTGGTAATCAGTGCCCAATGGTCACTACATAAACTGTGCACAATGTGTGTACTGGCATATGTGTCCTGTGCATTCAGCAGGAGAGCATAGTCTAATCTTCCTCCTCTGAGGTGAGTTGGCTGTTCATCACCCAGGACCCTAAGGTTTTCATTTCCCCTGACATAGAGTGACAGTTTCCGTCCATTGACATTGGGCTGATGACAGTTGGCACCAAAGTGTGGGTGTCTGGCATTAAGGTCACCGACCAGCAGGGTAGGTTCTTAGTTAGTAAATTCAGGTAGTGTGTCAAGGTCAAGTTTACTTTGTGGCACATATAGGTTGATTATATGTAGGGCATTATTGTTTAAGTGAAGGGTTACTCCCAGCGATTCATACTCATCCCCCCATGTGAAAATCATCAATAATCTGTGCAGGTATGGTGTTACTAACATAGGTAATAATACCCCGTTTCCTGTCCCCAGCGGGCAGGGAGAACTTGCGATAACCGCTGAACCTTAGGGTTGAAGTCATCACCCACCAGTGTCTCCTGGAGCACTATGAC
Organism: Procambarus clarkii; assembly: GCF_040958095.1. Lineage (NCBI taxonomy): Eukaryota > Metazoa > Arthropoda > Malacostraca > Decapoda > Cambaridae > Procambarus > Procambarus clarkii. The sequence goes on from NC_091207.1 coordinate 12,997,419, forward strand.
GTCAGTTTGGTGTTCACGAGCGTACTGTATGATGTCATTAAGTCTACCGCGAACTCTGTTGCAGTTCCATTGTAGGATAGTGAGATTTTCTTCACAGTGGTTATCCATCGTGGAGGTGTTGGTCATCAGATGTGTTGTGTGCGGTGTTGTTGATGGTGAGAGTGTGCACTGGTGTTGTTGATGGTGAGAGTGTGTGCACTGGTGGTGTATGTGCTGGTGTTACTGAGTGTACTGGTGCCAGTTGTCAATGGTATTGTGTTCACTGGTGGTATTGAGTTCATTGGAGTTGATATGTTCACTGGGGCAGCGGGAGACAAACTCTGGACCTGCAGAACTTCGAGTATGGCCTACTGGTTCTTCTGAGTTGTACACAGGGAATTCTCTAGTTTATTTTGCTTGTTTATTAATTCTTAAATAAGTGGGTGAGTGTTTATCAGGTGGGTAATCACTGCTTCCATACTGGACGGGATTGTGTTGTCTGGAACATGTCAAATATTGGTTAGTGGGTGAGGAGGGGGAGTGGTTGGTTGGGTAGGAAGGAGGGGCGGCTGGAAGGCAGGAGAGCTGATTGACTGAGAGGGATTAAGCAGTATGGGTGGTGAGGTAAGGTTTGGGTTAGTGAGTGAGGTAGAGGTAGATGTGTTTGTGAGAGGGGCGTGGTGACTGGTTGTGCCCGAGTGGGGTGGTGGTGGTGGGTCGCCCCACTCCCACCCCAGGCTGTTGTCGGCCTACTGTAGGTCCCTGGGCTGGTCCCTGGGCTGGTCCCTGGGCTGGTCCCTCATTTGCTGTAGCACTGTTGACGGTGCCACTCCCGCCCCTGCACACTGGTCCAGCTGCAGTTTGAGTTAGTGTTCTACTCGAACCCTGCTCATCAGGTCTCCTCTTGCAATATCTGTCCAAGGTATGATGGAACTGAACACATTTAGGTATTAGAGTGCCACCCCCCCCCCCCAACTTGATTAAGCTTCTGCAGACACTAATTGGTGTCGTGAGAGCCACTGTAACACCCACACCTAATTGGATGATCACAATGCTACATTCTGTGATCCCACCGTTGACAGTTGTCACATAGAGATCGGCTGCCAATATACCTATCCTCTTTGCACGCCCTCAGGCCTGGTAATTTAATGACTGGGGCCGGTCTCCCTTCCTCATAGCGATGGCTTGACTTTTGGCCCGTGCCCCCTGGCCCAGTGTTGCGCCTGGTCCAGTGTTGCGCCTGGTCCAGTGTTGCGCCTGGTCCAGTGTTGCGCCTGGTCCAGTGTTGCGCCTGGTCCAGTGTTGCGCCTGGTCCAGTGTTGCGCCTGGTCCAGTGTTGCGCCTGGCCCAGATAATCTGGTCAAAGTTCTTGAAGCCGGCGGCTGTGTGTGTGCGGGCGGCACCAATAGTCCACTTGTACTTCTCTGCCGCTGTCAGTCGTGTTGCAGGAAAGATCAAGGTGTTCTACTTGCCATCTATGACTTGGTGTTGTTGTTGTTGTTGTTGATGATGATATTGCTGACGTTGTCCATTCATTGTTTATCATCATCTGACGATGATCAGGGGCCTGACAGCTGAGTAGACAACGCCTCGTATTCGTAGTCCTGAGTTTCCGGGTTTGATCCCCAGTGAAGGCGGAAACAAATGAGCAAAAGTTTCTTTCACCCTGATAGACCTGTTCACCTAGCAGTAAATAGGTACCTGGGAGACAGCTGCTACGGGCTGCTTCCTGGGGGTGTGTAACCAAAAAGGAGGCCTGGTCGAGGACCGGGCCGCGGGGACGCTAAGCCCCGAAATCATCTCAAGATAACCTCTTGAAGAAGACCCTGTCGCCCTCATCATCCTCTGTTGTGTCGCCCTCATCATCCTCTGTTGTGTCGCCCTCATCATCCTCTGTTGTGTCGCCCTCATCATCCTCTGTTGTGTCGCCCTCATCATCCTCTGTTGTGTCGCCCTCATCATCCTCTGTTGTGTCGCCCTCATCATCCTCTGTTGTGTCGCCCTCATCATCCTCTGTTGTGTCGCCCTCATCATCCTCTGTTGTGTCGCCCTCATCATCCTCTGTTGTGTCGCCCTCATCATCCTCTGTTGTGTCGCCCTCATCATCCTCTGTTGTGTCGCCCTCATCATCCTCTGTTGTGTCGCCCTCATCATCCTCTGTTGTGTCGCCACCTGTTGCATTACTGATGGAGAGCCCCGAGTGGGTATGGTGCCCCGGGCTCACTAGCCAGGCTGCAGGGTTGGGTATGGTGCCCCGGGCACACTAGCCACGCTGCAGGGGTGGGTATGGTGCCCCGGGCACACTAGCCACGCTGCAGGGTTGGGTATGGTGCCCCGGGCTCACTAGCCAGGCTGCAGGGGTGGGTATGGTGCCCCGGGCTCACTAGCCACGCTGCAGGGTTGGGTATGGTGTCCCGGGCACACTAGCCACGCTGCAGGGTTGGGTATGGTGCCCCGGGCTCACTAGCCAGGCTGCAGGGGTGGGTATGGTGCCCCGGGCTCACTAGCCACGCTGCAGGGTTGGGTATGGTGCCCCGGGCACACTAGCCACGCTGCAGGGGTGGGTATGGTGCCCAGGGACCACTAGCCACGCTACAGGGGTGGGTATGTTGCCCCAGGCACACTAGCCACGCTGCAGGGGTGGGTATGGTGCCCCGGGCACACTAGCCACGCTGCAGGGGTGGGTATGGTGCCCCGGGCACACTAGCCACGCTGCAGGGTTGGGTATGGTGCCCCGGGCTCACTAGCCAGGCTGCAGGGGTGGGTATGGTGCCCCGGGCTCACTAGCCACGCTGCAGGGTTGGGTATGGTGCCCCGGGCACACTAGCCACGCTGCAGGGGTGGGTATGGTGCCCCGGGACCACTAGCCATGCTACAGGGGTGGGTATGGTGCCCCAGGCACACTAGCCAGGCTGCAGGGGTGGGTATGGTGCCCCAGGCACACTAGCCACGCTGCAGGGGTGGGTATGGTGCCCCGGGCACACTAGCCAGGCTGCAGGGGTGGGTATGGTGCCCAGGGCTCACTACCCACGATGCAGGGGTGGGTATGGTGCCCAGGGCACACTAGCCACGCTGCAGGGGTGGGTATGGTGCCCAGGGCTCACTAGCCACGCTGCAGGGGTGGGTATGGTGCCCCGGGCTCACTACCCACGCTGCTGGGGTGGGTATGGTGCCCAGGGCACACTAGCCACGCTGCAGGGGTGGGTATGGTGCCCCGGGCACACTAGCCACGCTGCAGGGGTGGGTATGGTGCCCCAGGCACACTAGCCACGCTGCAGGGGTGGGTATGGTGCCCAGGGCTCACTAGCCTCGCTGCAGGGGTGGGTATGGTGCCCCGGGCTCACTAGCCACGCTGCAGGGGTGGGTATGGTGCCCCGAGAACACTAGCCAGGCTGCAGGGGTGGGTATGGTACCCCGGGCACACTAGCCACGCTACAGGGGTGGGTATGGTGCCCCGGGCACACTAGCCAGGCTGCAGGGGTGGGTATGGTGTCCCAGGCACACTAGCCATGCTGCAGGGGTGGGTATGGTGCCCCAGGCACACTAGCCAGGCTGCAGGGGTGGGTATGGTGCCCCGGGCTCACTAGCCACGCTGCAGGGGTGGGTATGGTGCCCGGGGAACACTAGCCAGGCTGCAGGGGTGGGTATGGTGCCCCGGGCACACTAGCCACGCTACAAGGGTGGGTATGGTGCCCCGGGCACACTAGCCACGCTGCAGGGGTGGTATGGTGCCCCAGGCACACTAGCCACGCTGCAAGGGTGGGTATTGTGCCCCGGGCTCACTAGCCAGGCTACAGGGGTGGGTATGGTGCCCCGGGCACACTAGCCACGCTGCAGGGGTGGGTATGGTGCCCAAGGCACACTAGCCAGGCTGCAGGGGTGGGTATGGTGCCCCGGGCACACTAGCCAGGCTGCAGGGGTCGGTATGGTGCCCAAGGCACACTAGCCAGGCTGGAGGGTGGGTATGGTGCCCCGGGCACACTAGCCACGCTACAGGGGTGGGTATGGTGCCCCGGGAACACTAGCCACGCTACAGGGGTGGGTATGGTGTCCCGGGCTCACTAGCCAGGCTGCAGGGGTGGGTATGGTGCCTCGGGCACACTAGCCACGCTACAGGGGTGGGTATGGTGCCCCGGGAACACTAGCCACGCTACAGGGGTGGGTATGGTGCCCCGGGAACACTAGCCACGCTACAGGGGTGGGTATGATGCCCCGGGCACACTAGCCAGGCTGCAGGGGTGGGTATGGTGCCTCGGGCACACTAGCCACGCTACAGGGGTGGGTATGGTGCCCCGGGAACACTAGCCACGCTACAGGGGTGGGTATGGTGCCCCGGGAACACTAGCCAGGCTGCAGGGGTGGGTATGGTGCCCCGGGCACACTAGCGAGGCTGCAGGAGTGGGTATGGTGCCCCGGGCACACTAGCCAGGCTGCAGGGGTGGGTATGGTGCGCCAGGCACACTAGCCACGCTGCAGGGGTGGGTATGGTGCCCCGGGCACACTAGCCACGCTGCAGGGGTGGGTATGGTGCCCCGGGCACACTAGCCACGCTGCAGGGTTGGGTATGGTGCCCCGGGCTCACTAGCCAGGCTGCAGGGGTGGGTATGGTGCCCCGGGCTCACTAGCCACGCTGCAGGGTTGGGTATGGTGTCCCGGGCACACTAGCCACGCTGCAGGGTTGGGTATGGTGCCCCGGGCTCACTAGCCACGCTACAGGGGTGGGTATGGTGCCCCGGGCACACTAGCCAGGCTGCAGGGGTGGGTATGGTGTCCCAGGCACACTAGCCATGCTGCAGGGGTGGGTATGGTGCCCCAGGCACACTAGCCAGGCTGCAGGGGTGGGTATGGTGCCCCGGGCTCACTAGCCACGCTGCAGGGGTGGGTATGGTGCCCCGGGAACACTAGCCAGGCTGCAGGGGTGGGTATGGTGCCCCGGGCACACTAGCCACGCTACAAGGGTGGGTATGGTGCCCCGGGCACACTAGCCACGCTGCAGGGGTGGTATGGTGCCCCAGGCACACTAGCCACGCTGCAAGGGTGGGTATTGTGCCCCGGGCTCACTAGCCAGGCTACAGGGGTGGGTATGGTGCCCCGGGCACACTAGCCACGCTGCAGGGGTGGGTATGGTGCCCAAGGCACACTAGCCAGGCTGCAGGGGTGGGTATGGTGCCCCGGGCACACTAGCCAGGCTGCAGGGGTCGGTATGGTGCCCAAGGCACACTAGCCAGGCTGGAGGGTGGGTATGGTGCCCCGGGCACACTAGCCACGCTACAGGGGTGGGTATGGTGCCCCGGGAACACTAGCCACGCTACAGGGGTGGGTATGGTGTCCCGGGCTCACTAGCCAGGCTGCAGGGGTGGGTATGGTGCCTCGGGCACACTAGCCACGCTACAGGGGTGGGTATGGTGCCCCGGGAACACTAGCCACGCTACAGGGGTGGGTATGGTGCCCCGGGAACACTAGCCACGCTACAGGGGTGGGTATGATGCCCCGGGCACACTAGCCAGGCTGCAGGGGTGGGTATGGTGCCTCGGGCACACTAGCCACGCTACAGGGGTGGGTATGGTGCCCCGGGAACACTACCCACGCTACAGGGGTGGGTATGGTGCCCCGGGAACACTAGCCAGGCTGCAGGGGTGGGTATGGTGCCCCGGGCACACTAGCGAGGCTGCAGGAGTGGGTATGGTGCCCCGGGCACACTAGCCAGGCTGCAGGGGTGGGTATGGTGCGCCAGGCACACTAGCCACGCTGCAGGGGTGGGTATGGTGCCCCGGGCACACTAGCCACGCTGCAGGGGTGGGTATGGTGCCCCGGGCACACTAGCCACGCTGCAGGGTTGGGTATAGTGCCCCGGGCTCACTAGCCAGGCTGCAGGGGTGGGTATGGTGCCCCGGGCTCACTAGCCACGCTGCAGGGTTAGGTATGGTGTCCCGGGCACACTAGCCACGCTGCAGGGTTGGGTATGGTGCCCCGGGCTCACTAGCCACGCTACAGGGGTGGGTATGGTGCCCCGGGCACACTAGCCAGGCTGCAGGGGTGGGTATGGTGTCCCAGGCACACTAGCCACGCTGCAGGGGTGGGTATGGTGCCCCAGGCACACTAGCCAGGCTGCAGGGGTGGGTATGGTGCCCCAGGCACACTAGCCAGGCTGCAGGGGTGGGTATGGTGCCCCGGGCTCACTAGCCACGCTGCAGGGGTGGGTATGGTGCCCCGGGAACACTAGCCAGGCTGCAGGGGTGGGTATGGTGCCCCGGGCACACTAGCCACGCTACAGGGGTGGGTATGGTGCCCCGGGCACACTAGCCACGCTGCAGGGGTGGTATGGTGCCCCAGGCACACTAGCCACGCTGCAAGGGTGGGTATTGTGCCCCGGGCTCACTAGCCAGGCTACAGGGGTTGGTATGGTGCCCCGGGCACACTAGCCACGCTGCAGGGGTGGGTATGGTGCCCAAGGCACACTAGCCAGGCTGCAGGGGTGGGTATGGTGCCCCGGGCACACTAGCCAGGCTGCAGGGGTCGGTATGGTGCCCAAGGCACACTAGCCAGGCTGGAGGGTGGGTATGGTGCCCCGGGCACACTAGCCACGCTACAGGGGTGGGTATGGTGCCCCGGGAACACTAGCCACGCTACAGGGGTGGGTATGGTGTCCCGGGCTCACTAGCCAGGCTGCAGGGGTGGGTATGGTGCCTCGGGCACACTAGCCACGCTACAGGGGTGGGTATGGTGCCCCGGGAACACTAGCCACGCTACAGGGGTGGGTATGGTGCCCCGGGAACACTAGCCACGCTACAGGGGTGGGTATGATGCCCCGGGCACACTAGCCAGGCTGCAGGGGTGGGTATGGTGCCTCGGGCACACTAGCCACGCTACAGGGGTGGGTATGGTGCCCCGGGAACACTAGCCACGCTACAGGGGTGGGTATGGTGCCCCGGGAACACTAGCCAGGCTGCAGGGGTGGGTATGGTGCCCCGGGCACACTACCGAGGCTGCAGGAGTGGGTATGGTGCCCCGGGCACACTAGCCAGGCTGCAGGGGTGGGTATGGTGCGCCAGGCACACTAGCCACGCTGCAGGGGTGGGTATGGTGCCCCGGGCACACTAGCCACGCTGCAGGGGTGGGTATGGTGCCCCGGGCACACTAGCCACGCTGCAGGGGTGGGTATGGTGCGCCAGGCACACTAGCCACGCTGCAGGGGTGGGTATGGTGCCCCGGGCACACTGGCCACGCCGAGTGTAAACACGCTGTACTGCCCCGAGTGTAAACACGCTGTACTGCCCCGAGTGTAAACACGCTGTACTGCCCCGAGTGTAAACACGCTGTACTGCCCCGAGTGTAAACACGCTGTACTGCCCCGAGTGTAAACACGCTGTACTGCCCCGAGTGTAAACACGCTGTACTGCCCCGAGTGTAAACACGCTGTACTGCCCCGAGTGTAAACACGCTGTACTGCCCCGAGTGTAAACACGCTGTACTGCCCCGAGTGTAAACACACTGTACTGCCCCGAGTGTAAACACGCTGTACTGCCCCGAGTGTAAACACACTGTACTGCCCCGAGTGTAAACACGCTGTTCTGCCCCGAGTGTAAGCACACCAGTCGCACACACAAACCGCGACCTTGGGTAGGGAGGACACAAGGACTACTTTACGCAGGAGTGGTGCCTGGGGCCATGTGCTGAGGGTGATCCCCCTCCCTCACACTACTCCCCTCAATCACCCTCAATATCGACACTTAAGTAATTACTGCCTTAATGGTGCCATCCAGGACCTGTGTCAGACGGGGCGACGGTACACCCTGACCTGCTCTTCCCTTGGCTCAGGGACACTGTATCCTGCGGTGCTATGGCACTGTTGTTGCACCACCACACTGAGTGTTGTACCACTGTACCACCACACTGAGTGTTGTACCACTGTACCACCACACCTCAACACTGAGTGTTGTACCACTGTTCCTCAACACTGAGTGTTGTACCACTGTACCACCACACTGAGTGTTGTACCACTGTACCACCACACTTAGTGTTGTACCACTGTACCACCACACTGAGTGTTGTACCACCACACTGAGTGTTGTACCACCACACCACCACACTGAGTGTTGTACCACTGTACCACCACACTTAGTGTTGTACCACTGTACCACCACACTGAGTGTTGTACCACTGTACCACCACACTGAGTGTTGTACCACTGTACCACCACACCTCAACACTGAGTGTTGTACCACTGTACCACCACACCTCAACACTGAGTGTTGTACCTCTGTACCACCACACTGAGTGTTGTACCACTGTACCACCACACCTCAACACTGAGTGTTGTACCACCACACCTCAACACTGAGTGTTGTACCACTGTACCACCACACTGAGTGTTGTACCACTGTACCACCACACTGAGTGTTGTACCACTGTACCACCACACCTCAACACTGAGTGTTGTACCACTGTACCACCACACTGAGTGTTGTACCACTGTACCACCACACCTCAACACTGAGTGTTGTACCACTGTACCACCACACTGAGTGTTGTACCACTGTACCACCACACCTCAACACTGAGTGTTGTACCACTGTACCACCACACTGAGTGTTGTACCACTGTACCACCACACCTCAACACTGAGTGTTGTACCACTGTACCACCACACTGAGTGTTGTACCACTGTACCACCACACCTCAACACTGAGTGTTGTACCACCACACCACAACACTGAGTGTTGTACCACTGTACCACCACACCTCAACACTGAGTGTTGTACCACCACACCACCACACTGAGTGTTGTATCACTGTACCACCACACCTCAACACTGAGTGTTGTACCACTGTACCACCACACCTCAACACTGAGTGTTGTACCACCACACCTCAACACTGAGTGTTGTACCATTGTACCACAACACTGAGTGTTGTACCACTGTACCACCACACCACAACACTGAGTGTTGTACCACTGTACCACCACACATCAACACTGAGTGTTGTACCACTGTACCACCACACCTCAACACTGAGTGTTGTACCACCACACCTCAACACTGAGTGTTGTACCACTGTACCACCACACCTCAACACTGAGTGTTGTACCACTGTTCCTCAACACTGAGTGTTGTACCACTGTACCACCACACCTCAACACTGACCTCTCCCTCCTGTGTCATGGGTAAGACCTGCCATGGCACCATGACAGAGATATGATGTAGAGGTTTCGCAGATGGACGTGTAACCGGCTGACGGATCCTGCTCCAATTGGCACAGGTGTGAGAGTGTTGTGAGGGAAGAGAGAGGCCATGGCAGGAGTTTACAATGGGCAGTGTTTACCATCTGGCGACCATACCCGCCCGCGCTGCCGCCAACCTGTCACGGGCCACCACCGGGGCCAGACCCACCAGTCATAACCCAGTTACTGCCTTCCACCATGTTGTGATTGGCCCACGTCTCTCAGGCAGGCATTGTCAGGCGGTACTTGGGAGCCAAGCAGGCGGGCAGGCACTAGGGTGGCAGGCACAAGGGTGGCAGGCACAAGGGTGGCAGGCACAAGGGTGGCAGGCACAAGACTGGCAGGCACAAGGCTGGCAGGCACAAGGGTGGCAGGCACAAGGGTGGCAGGCACAAGGGTGGCAGGCACAAGACTAGCAGGCACAAGACTGGGAGGCACAAGGCTGGCAGGCACAAGGGTGGCAGGCACAAGGGTGGCAGGCAGAAGGCTGGCAGGCACAAGGGTGGCAGGCACAAGGGTGGCAGGCACAAGGGTGGCAGGCAGAAGGGTGGCAGGCAGAAGGGTGGCAGGCACAAGGCTGGCAGGCACAAGGCTGGCAGGCACAAGGCTGGCAGGCACAAGGGTGGCAGGCACAAGACTGGCAGGCACAAGACTGGCAGGCACAAGACTGGCAGGCACAAGGCTGGCAGGCACAAGACTGGCAGGCACAAGACTGGCAGGCACAAGACTGGCAGGCACAAGGCTGGCAGGCACAAGGGTGGCAGGCACAAGGGTGGCAGGCACAAGGGTGGCAGGCACAAGACTGGCAGGCACAAGACTGGCAGGCACAAGGGTGGCAGGCACAAGGGTGGCAGGCACAAGGGTGGCAGGCACAAGGGTGGCAGGCACAAGACTGGCAGGCACAAGGGTGGCAGGCACAAGGGTGGCAGGCAGAAGGCTGGCAGGCACAAGGGTGGCAGGCACAAGGCTGGCAGGCACAAGGGTGGCAGGCACAAGGGTGGCAGGCACAAGGGTGGCAGGCACAAGGCTGGCAGGCACAAGGGTGGCAGGCACAAGACTGGAAGGCACAAGGCTGGCAGGCACAAGACTGGCAGGCACAAGGCTGGCAGGCACAAGACTGGCAGGCACAAGACTGGCAGGCACAAGACTGGCAGGCACAAGGCTGGCAGGCACAAGGGTGGCAGGCACAAGGGTGGCAGGCACAAGGGTGGCAGGCACAAGACTGGCAGGCACAAGACTGGCAGGCACAAGGGTGGCAGGCACAAGGGTGGCAGGCACAAGGGTGGCAGGCACAAGGGTGGCAGGCACAAGACTGGCAGGCACAAGGGTGGCAGGCACAAGGGTGGCAGGCAGAAGGCTGGCAGGCACAAGGGTGGCAGGCACAAGGCTGGCAGGCACAAGGGTGGCAGGCACAAGGGTGGCAGGCACAAGGGTGGCAGGCACAAGGGTGGCAGGCACAAGGGTGGCAGGCACAAGACTGGAAGGCACAAGGCTGGCAGGCACAAGGGTGGCAGGCACAAGGGTGGCAGGCACAAGGCTGGCAGGCACAAGGGTGGCAGGCACAAGGCTGGCAGGCACAAGGCTGGCAGGCACAAGGGTGGCAGGCACAAGGCTGGCAGGCACAAGGGTGGCAGGCACAAGGCTGGCAGGCACAAGGCTGGCAGGCACAAGGGTGGCAGGCACAAGGCTGGCAGGCACAAGACTGGCAGGCACAAGGCTGGCAGGCACAAGGCAGGCAGGCACAAGGGTGGCAGGCACAAGGCTGGCAGGCACAAGGGTGGCAGGCACAAGGCTGGCAGGCACAAGGCTGGCAGGCACAAGGGTGGCAGGCACAAGGCTGGCAGGCACAAGGGTGGCAGGCACAAGGCTGGCAGGCACAAGGCTGGCAGGCACAAGGGTGGCAGGCACAAGGCTGGCAGGCACAAGACTGGCAGGCACAAGGCTGGCAGGCACAAGGCTGGCAGGCACAAGGGTGGCAGGCACAAGGGTGGCAGGCACAAGGCTGGCAGGCACAAGGCTGGCAGGCACAAGGCTGGCAGGCACAAGGCTGGCAGGCACAAGGGTGGCAGGCACAAGGCTGGCAGGCACAAGGGTGGCAGGCACAAGGCTGGCAGGCACAAGGCTGGCAGGCACAAGACTGGCAGGCACAAGGGAGGCAGGCACAAGGGTGGCAGGCACAAGGCTGGCAGGCACAAGGGTGGGAGGCACAAGGGTGGCAGGCACAAGACTGGCAGGCACAAGACTGGCAGGCACAAGACTGGCAGGCACAAGGCTGGCAGGCACAAGGGTGGCAGGCACAAGGGTGGCAGGCACAAGGGTGGCAGGCACAAGACTGGCAGGCACAAGGCTGGCAGGCACAAGGTTGGCAGGCACAAGGGTGGCAGGCACAAGGGTGGCAGGCACAAGGCTGGCAGGCACAAGGGTGGCAGGCACAAGGGTGGCAGGCACAAGACTGGCAGGCACAAGGGTGGCAGGCACAAGGGTGGCAGGCACAAGGCTGGCAGGCACAAGGCTGGCAGGTACAAGGCTGGCAGGCACAAGGGTGGCAGGCACAAGACTGGCAGGCACAAGGCTGGCAGGCACAAGGGTGGCAGGCACAAAGGTGGCAGGCACAAGGGTGGCAGGCACAAGACTGGCAGGCACAAGGGTGGCAGGCACAAGGGTGGCAGGCACAAGACTGGCAGGCACAAGGCTGGCAGGTACAAAGGTGGCAGGCACAAGGGTGGCAGGCACAAGGGTGGCAGGCACAAGGGTGGCAGGCACAAGGGTGGCAGGCACAAGGGTGGCAGGCACAAGGCTGGCAGGCACAAGGGTGGCAGGCACAAGGGTGGCAGGCACAAGACTGGCAGGCACAAGGGTGGCAGGCACAAGGGTGGCAGGCACAAGACTGGCAGGCACAAGGCTGGCAGGTACAAAGGTGGCAGGCACAAGGGTGGCAGGCACAAGGGTGGCAGGCACAAGGGTGGCAGGCACAAGGGTGGCAGGCACAAGGCTGGCAGGCACAAGGGTGGCAGGCACAAGGGTGGCAGGCACAAGACTGGCAGGCACAAGGCTGGCAGGCACAAGGGTGGCAGGCACAAGACTGGCAGGCACAAGGCTGGCAGGTACAAAGGTGGCAGGCACAAGGGTGGCAGGCACAAGGCTGGCAGGCACAAGGGTGGCAGGCACAAGGCTGGCAGGCACAAGGGTGGCAGGCACAAGGCTGGCAGGCACAAGGCTGGCAGGCACAAGGGTGGCAGGCACAAGGCTGGCAGGCACAAGACTGGCAGGCACAAGGGTGGCAGGCACAAGGGTGGCAGGCACAAGGGTGGCAGGCACAAGGGTGGCAGTATACTCCAGACCTGCAGCACATACTGGCAGTATACACCACACCTACAGCACATACTGGCAGTATACACCAGACCTGCAGCACATACTGACAGTATACACCACACCTACAGCACATACTGGCAGTATACACCAGACCTGCAGCACATACTGACGGTTTACACCACACCTGCAGCACATACTGGCAGTATACACCACACCTGCAGCACATACTGGCAGTATACACCACACCTACAGCACATACTGGCAGTATACACCACACCTGCAGCACATACTGGCAGTATACTCCAGACCTGCAGCACATACTGGCAGTATACACCACATCTGCAGCACATACTGACAGTATACACCACACATACTGGCAGTATACACCACACATACAGCACATACTGGCAGTATACACCACACATACTGCACATACTGGCAGTATACACCACACATACTGCACATACTGGCAGTATACACCACACATACTGCACATACTGGCAGTATACACCACACATACAGCACATACTGGCAGTATACACCACACATACTGCACATACTGGCAGTATACACCACACATACTGCACATACTGGCAGTATACACCACACATACTGCACATACTGGCAGTATACACCACACATACTGCACATACTGGCAGTATACACCACACATACAGCACATACTGGCAGTATACACCACACATACTGCACATACTGGCAGTATACACCACACATACTGCACATACTGGCAGTATACACCACACATACAGCACATACTGGCAGTATACACCACACATACTGCACATACTGGCAGTATACACCACACATACTGCACATACTGGCAGTATACACCACACATACTGCACATACTGGCAGTATACACCACACATACAGCACATACTGGCAGTATACACCACACATACTGCACATACTGGCAGTATACACCACACATACTGCACATACTGGCAGTATACACCACACATACTGCACATACTGGCAGTATAGTCCCTAGAGTGCCAGGCACTCTCAAACCTTCCCTGGGACATGACCTGTTTGTTTATGTATCTCATACCCTTCCTCCCTTACACACTCCCTCACACTCTCCCTCACACTCTTCCCTCTCCCTCATTCTCTTCCTCCCTCCCTCACACTCTTCCTTCATTATTACTTCATTTCTTCCTGCATTAAATATTACGATAGATATCGTGAGGAGACATTCACATATGGGACTAATAGAACAAGAACCCGGCAATGTGATGTTATAGTGGCCAGAATACGCCTGGGATATAGACGTATCTGGCAGCTTTCTCAAAACCCAAATGTCGAGTACACAATGTGTCAACTTTGTGAAAGAGAAAAAATGCACTCTCTTGAACATTATATTGTAGAATGTCCCATATTGACTGACTTTCGCCCTCCTGGGCTGAGGTATGCTGAACTGTGTAATTACTATATGAGTACTGGAACACTTGATATATTGGACTTGTACCCAAGATTAACCATGTAATCCATCAATTATACAATGTTTGTATGTGATGTAACTATATAACCTGAGCTTATAAAAGCACCTTAATCACCTTCAGTGGTTAAGTGCTTAATGACACACTAGTTATCTCACCCTGTCAGAGTTGGAGAGACTTAAATGTGTGTGTGTGTATGTATATATATATATATATATATATATATATATATATATATATATATATATATATATATATATATATATATATATATATATATATATGCAATTGACGATCACAAAACACTGATCATTTTATGCGGAAAATCCACAGAGAAATATGAAATGAGGTGAACGTTTCGGCTTTGTTAAAGCCTTTGTCAACACCAGACTGACTAAGGAGAAGGGAGAAGGGGGGAAGATATATAGGCCGACACCTGACCACCCCATCCCAAGGGTTGGTCAGGTGTAATTAACCAAAAACAGGTATAGCTTAGCTTAGAATGGTCAAAGAGGATTAAGCGGTCAGAGAATAAGGATGAAAGATTAAAGAAAAGCCTCATGAACACACAATATATGAATATACAATTATAATGAGACATTGTAAGCCTCTCTATCAGAGTTGTTTCTTAAACTGTTGTGCAATATTATAACTTAAAAATGGATCAAGTTTGTACATTCCAGTACTAACATTAAGAAGATTTGGACACTGACTGATTAGAGCAGACTCAATCAAATTCCGTTCCACGAAATCCCCACAATTGGTAATGCTTTTTGCCCCATTCCAGTTAATATTGTGATCGCATAAACTCGTATGTAGATACAATGCATTAGACGTTTGGGCAGTTCTAATACTATAAGCATGTTGTGACAACCGCAATTGTAAGGACTTTCCTGTTTGTCCAAGGTACACAGAATCACAATCATTGCAGGGAATCGAATACACACAACCTGCTGTATCAGGGGAGTTTTTTATTAAATTGGATTTGATCGTACTATTAGTGAACACCAAATTTATATTAAGTTTCTTAAAAATCAGAGACAATTTTTCAAGTCCACTCGCATAAGGTACCACCAATGAGTTAATAATTTTAATTTTTTTAAACCTGTCCTTGAGACGAGACTCAAGGACAGGTTTACGAAGAAGGAAAGATTGGGGAAGATGAAGACCAGAGCTAACAGAAGAAAAGTGGGAACCCAGTTCGGAAGTGACCTGCAACGGGTCCGCCACAAGAGTATCATGGAGGTGAAGGACCGGTGAAACATCGGGAACGAACTTACCCGCTATCTTGCGGATACGCTTCCAGATCTGGGCCAGAGGGGTCTCGGACGTAATTGTTGAGACATAAGATGCCCAACATTCACGTTTAGCCGTACGGATGGCCCTACGGGCCACCACACTCGCTTTCCGAAAGAAAAGAAAAGAATCGGTCGTCTGCCTACGGCGGTGCCTCTTCCAGGCTGCACGCTTACAGCGGACAGCCCGAGCACAGTCTGCATTCCACCAGGGAACGCACTTCCGTGGACCCCGAGAGGAAGAGCGAGGAATAGAGCGGAGGGCAGCGTTGAAGACAGTGTCATGAAAAAGGAGGAGAGCGCGAGAGAGAGGCAGAAGGGAGAGGTCAGGGAGAGCAGCACTGAGGGTAAATAGGGTCCAGTCTGCCTTAGCAAACTGCCACCTAGGGAAAGAGAGGGAAGGGCGAAAAGAGAAAAAGGAAACAAGGATGGGGAAATGATCACTTCCATGGAGGTCATCAAGAGCCTGCCACGAGAAATCTAAGTAAAGAGAAGAAGAGCAGAGAGAAAGATCAAGACAAGAAAGGGTGCGAGTCCGAGAGTCCAAATGAGTGGGCTCACCAGAATTCAGAAGAGACAGGGAAGAAGAGAGGAGAAACGGCTCAAGGAGGCGACCCCGGGTATTCGTCAAAACGTCACCCCAAAGAGAATGATGACAATTGAAGTCACCCAGCAGGAGCACAGGCTCCGGCAAGGAGTCCAGGAGGTGTTTCAAATCAGGAAGAGAGAGCGGGACACTCGGGGGGAGATAAATGGAACAAACTGTGTACCATTTCCCCACAAAGATACGAGCAGCAGAACAATGGAGAGGCGAAGGAAAAAGTAAAGGAACAATGGGAACATCAGCCCGAATCAAGAGAGCAGAAGAATTAAAAGCCCCAGCAATGGCTGGGGGGGGGGGAGAGAAAGGAATAGCCACGAAAACGACCAGGACGAGCACCAAGCATTGGCTCCTGGAGACAGACACAAAGGGGCGAAAACCGCGAAATCAGAAGTTGGAGTTCGAGGAAATTGGCGTAATAACCTCGAACGTTCCATTGAAGAATGGACAACGACGAGAAGAGAAAGGACAAAAACAGAGAACAAGGAAGAAACAAAGGCGAAAGAGCAACAGAGCACGTTAAAGAATATCAGGGTCAGCAAAGTCAGGGTTAGGGGGCATGGGTAAACTGAGCAAAGACGCAGGGAAGGAAACGGGAGAACAGATCAGAGGTGGGCGGGCAGGGTCCGGAGGAGGAGGAGGGGGAGCAGGAAGAGGAGGAGACAACGGAGAGGAGCCGTCAAGGACAGCAGGAGGAGGAGGGGGAGTAGAAAGAGGGGAGCGCACCCCAGCAAGAGCAGCAACCGAAAGGGAAGCAGGGGCCAAAGAAACCTCCATAGCAGGAACAGGGGGGCGCAAGCACTGAAACGGGAGGGGAAGGAGCAACAGAGCCAGAAGGAGGAGCTGAGGAAGAAAGCGAAGCCTTCTTACCCGCCGGGGAAGAGGAAGGAGAGGAACCAGGCTTACGCTTCTGACTTAAAGAGACCGGTGTCCCAGCAACTACGTACCGGGCAACGGATTCCAGTGTCTCAACAGGAGAAGCCGAACGAGAGCACACACGACGGCCGTTAGGAGAGCGATGGACATCCGCCCGCACCGACAGGCGGTGGGGAGAGCCGATAGATGGAGGAAGAGGATGGGAAGGAGGATCGGAGGGGGACGAGGAAGAAGACACGACAGACCGGGTAGAAGGAAGGGGAACCCCAGACAGAGGACCAGGAGGAGGATCCTTCGGGAGAGAACCCAAAGGAACAGAGGAGGGGGCAGTGGGCGCATCAGGGTCCAAGGCCCGGAAACGGTTGTGAGTCTGAGGAAGGCGGGAAGGACGAGGAGAGGAAGAGCGCAACACGCGAGCATAAGAGATATTAGCATAAGGCGGGAGCCGGCGAACCTGGCGCCTCGCCTCAGGAAATGATAAACGCTCCCGGTGCTTTAGGTTGAGGACGGCTGCCTGAAGCTTGTAATGGACACACGCACGGGAGAAGGTAGGATGGGCCTCACCGCAGTTGAGGCAACGAGCCTGGGGAGAAGTGCACTCCGACTTAGAGTGACCTTCGCCACCACACAAAGGACAGAGAGAGATAGTCCCGGAGCAGCGGAGGGCACCATGCCCAAACCTCCAGCACTTGTTGCAGAGCCGAGGAGAAGGAATGTACTCCTGGACAGAGCACCTGGCACCAGCAAGAATGACAGAGGGTGGAAGGGTCCTACCATCAAAGGTAATCTTCACAACCCGGAGGGGTTGACGGCGACCACCACGAGGGGGACGAGTAAACGTGTCCACCTGGAGAATAGAATGGCCCTGGGCAGCGAGGATATGTCGAATATCGTCGTGGCAGTCGCGCAGGTCCCGAACACCGGTTGCAACATGGGGCGGGAGCAAAATAGTGCCAACACTGGCATTCAACTGAGCGTTCTTCGAGACCCGAACAGGGGTCTCGCCAAGGCAGGATAAGGCAGCCAAGCGGGAAGCAGCATCCTGAGAAGGAGCAGCAACGACACGTGTACCGAGACGAGTGGGGTTGAAAGTAATGGAGGCATCCACGGAATCAATGAGATGTCGATGAAGGGAGAAATCGTCAGGAGGCGCAGAATCAAGAGGGAGGAGATCAAAATATTTGGCCCACGAAGCGGGACCAAACAAGGCTTGATAGGTAGCAGAACTGGAAGGAATCGAGCGAGAGCGGCCGTGACGAGGACGGCGGTGAGAACCCCCAGAGAGAGAGGGGTTAAAAGGCGCAGTAGTTACAACTAGAGAAGGAGCCGCGCCAGGGGACGAGGTAGTCACCACTGGGGGCTTGGGGCTCGACCCAACCACAGAGGAGGGAGGGGAGCCAGGGGAAGGAGTCAGAGAGGCCAAAGGAGGAGCAAGGTCGGGGCCCAATGCAGCGGAGGCTACAGAGCCCGGTCTTCCAATACGGACCGACTCGGGGGCTTGGTCGCCCACCCCACGAGCCTGAGAAGGTAAGCCAGAAGCAGCCGAAACAGGGGTTATCATCTTGACGAAAAGAAGAATTCACTCACGAATGTGCCCCCACACCCACCATGGAGCCACAATTAGAGGCAGGACACCCAACAAGAAGCTATCGCCGATCTTGTCGGGGCCTCTTAGGGGTGCGTCGTGAGTATACGCCCCACAAACGCCACCTTAAGAAACCGACAGTCCGTCGAGATCGGGTTCAGTGACGAAGTGGGGATTGACAATAAAAGGTTCCCCTCGCTCTCGACGTCGGGTACTGCAGTTCTACGGGTGCATGAGTATGCCTCAAGCACCCGGGCGTCAAAATAGAAGAAGTCCATGGAAGAACCAGAACGAGCAAAAGGTCGGCAGGAAACGGCAAGCAGATAGGAGAAGAGGGGGGAGAAAAACGAAACAGAAGGAAAAGGAAAAGGTGCCCAGCAGAATTGGAGAGGACGGCAGCAGGAGCACAAGGCTAGAAAAGGACAGAGGACTGTCCTAAGGAGCATCACACTCCGGCAGCCGCCCACGAAGCCCCCACACGGCGACAACGAGCTGAGCGGGGAGGGGGCCACACACTAGAAATTGAAGGGACGACGACGTTTCGGTCCGTCCTGGACCATTCTCAAGTCGATTGAGAATGGTACGACTTGACAAGGGACGACTTGAGAATTCTCAAGTTGTCCCTTCAATTTCTAGTGTGTGGTCTGGTCAACATACTTCAGCCACGTTATTGTGACTCATCGCCTGCATATATATATATATATATATATATATATATATATATATATATATATATATATATATATATATATATATATATATATATATATATATATATATATGTCGTACCTAGTAGCCAGAACTCACTTCTCAGCCTACTATGCAAGGCCCGATTTGCCTAATAAGCCAAGTTTTACTGAATTAATATATTTTCTCTAATTTTTTTCTTATGAAATGATAAAGCTAGCCATTTCATTATGTATGAGGTCAATTTTTTTTAATTGGAGTTAAAATTGACGTAGATATATGACCGAACCTAACCAACCCTACCTAACCTAACCTAACCTATCTTTATAGGTTAGGTTAGGTTAGGTAGCCGAAAACGTTAGGTTAGGTTACGTTAGGTAGGTTAGGTAGTCGAAAAAACATTAATTCATGAAAACTAGGCTTATTAGGCAAATCGGGCCTTGCATAGTAGGCTGAGAAGTGCGTTCTGGCTACTAGGTACGACATATATATATATATATATATATATATATATATATATATATATATATATGTCGTACCTAGTAGCCAAAACGCAATTCTCAGCCTATTATGCAAGGCCAGATTTGCCTAATAAGCCAAGTTTTCATGAATTAATTGTTTTTCGACTACCTAACCTACCTAACCTAACCTAACTTTTTCGGCTTCCTAGCCTAAACTAACCTATAGAGATAGGTTAAGTTAGGTTAGGTAGGGTTGGTAAGGTTCGGTCATATATCTACGTTAATTTTAACTCCAATAAAAAAAAATTGATGATTCTAACACGAATCTTCTCAATATTTCTTATGTTTTTCTTCATTGTCGAGGGTAGTTGAAAAATTAACCCTTCAAAGTTCATTTTCACACTTTATTTATGGTCTGACGACTAGACGCGTTTCACAAGACACTTCTTACATTTTTAAAGACAATTTTACATACTGTTTCGAGCTTATAACTGTTTTTGGGTGAGGTGATAGGACATAAAAATGTTTGGGTTAGGTGACAGGACACAAATCAATGGGTAAAGAGAACACGAATCAATGGGTACATTGCATATTTTCTCTTCTTGCTTATGTTTTGGTTCGGGATTTTGAAGTGGGTAGAATGTAAGTATGTGTTAATTGGCTGTTGATTGCTGGTGTTGACTTTTTGATGTGTAGTGCCTCGCTGATGTCGAGTCTCCTGCTATCGTTGTATCCGTCGATAATTTCCTCGTTGCTCGTTAAGATTTCTCTGGTGGTGGTCTGGTAGAGTGACCACACAACCACACTGATTATATTGTAGAATGTCCCATATTGAGTGACTTTCGCCTCCAGGACTGAGGTATGCTGAACTCTGTAACTACTATATGAGTACTGCAACACTTGATGATGTGCTATGTGAGTCGTGAGCTTGTGCTATGCATCACATATATGTGATGTATATACATCACCAACCCGTTCTCGCAAATTTAATAAGTCAATATTGACTTATTAAATATGTGCATAGGTGACATACTTAACATAATAGTTTCCCTTGAAAAGCTTCATAGAAAACACCGACCTTACCTAACCTACTTAGTATGTTAAAATAAGCATCTTATAGCTTCGTAATTACAATTGTTACTTAACCTATTATAGGTATAGGTTAGGTAATAATTGTAATTACGAAGCAATAAGATGCTTATCTTAACATACTAAGTAAGTTAGGTAAGGTCGGTGTTTTCTATGAAGCTTTTCAAGGGAAACTATTATGTTAAGTATGTCACCTATGCACATATTTAATAAGTCAATATTGACTTATTAAATTTGCGAGAACGGGTTGACATCACATATATGCGATGTGCTTGTGCTATGTGAGTCCCCCTCGAGGCATGAGTGGTGAGACACATAACTACTCAGTGACTCAAGTGTCTAGTCCTCAAAGGGTTGTAGTTTTCTCATGTCAAGTGTGAGGTAAAAGTCCCCAGTTATGAGTTATTTTGGTAACGTGGTGTGAGGTGTGAGCAAATTGTTTCGTTAATGAGATAATTGCTGGTAGTTGTTATGAGTGGAGGTTGTGGTGTAGGAGCACACAGGGGGGGCGTAGTGAGTTGATGGCCTCATAAACGATGAGTAGTGAGTTGATGGCCTCATAAACTATGAGTAGGTAGTTGATGGGTGAAACAGTCTACAGTTGATGGGTGAAACAGTCTACAGTTACTGGGTGAAACAGTCTACAGTTACTGGTTGAAACAGTCTACAGTTACTGGGTGAAACAGTCTACAGTTACTGGGTGAAACAGTCTACAGTTACTGGTTGAAACAGTCTACAGTTACTGGTTGAAACAGTCTACAGTTATTGGGTGAAACAGTCTACAGTTACTGGTTGAAACAGTCTACAGTTACTGGGTGAAACAGTCTACAGTTACTGGTTGAAACAGTCTACAGTTACTGGGTGAAACAGTCTACAGTTACTGGTTGAAACAGTCTACAGTTACTGGGTGAAACAGTCTACAGTTACTGGGTGAAACAGACTACAGTTACTGGTTGAAACAGTCTACAGTTGATGGGTGAAACAGTCTACAGTTACTGGGTGAAACAGTCTACAGTTACTGGGTGAAACAGTCTACAGTTACTGGTTGAAACAGTCTACAGTAACTGGGTGAAACAGTCTACAGTTACTGGTTGAAACAGTCTACAGTTACTGGGTGAAACAGTCTACAGTTACTGGGTGAAACAGTCTACAGTTACTGGTTGAAACAGACTACAGTTACTGGTTGAAACAGACTACAGTTACTGGTTGAAACAGTCTACAGTTGATGGGTGAAACAGTCTACAGTTACTGGGTGAAACAGTCTACAGTTACTGGGTGAAACAGTCTACAGTTACTGGTTGAAACAGTCTACAGTTACTGGGTGAAACAGTCTAAGTTACTGGGTGAAACAGTCTACAGTTACTGGTTGAAACAGACTACAGTTACTGGTTGAAACAGTCTACAGTTGATGGGTGAAACAGTCTACAGTTACTGGGTGAAACAGTCTACAGTTACTGGGTGAAACAGTCTACAGTTACTGGGTGAAACAGTCTACAGTTACTGGGTGAAACAGTCTACAGTTACTGGGTGAAACAGTCTACAGTTACTGGTTGAAACAGTCTACAGTTATTGGGTGAAACAGTCTACAGTTACTGGTTGAAACAGTCTACAGTTACTGGTTGAAACAGTCTACAGTTACTGGTTGAAACAGTCTACAGTTACTGGGTGAAACAGTCTACAGTTACTGGGTGAAACAGTCTACAGTTACTGGTTGAAACAGTCTACAGTTACTGGTTGAAACAGTCTACAGTTACTGGGTGAAACAGTCTACAGTTACTGGGTGAAACAGTCTACAGTTACTGGTTGAAACAGTCTACAGTTACTGGTTGAAACAGTCTACAGTTACTGGGTGAAACAGTCTACAGTTACTGGGTGAAACAGTCTACAGTTACTGGTTGAAACAGTCTACAGTTACTGGTTGAAACAGTCTACAGTTACTGGTTGAAACAGTCTACAGTTACTGGTTGAAACAGTCTACAGTTACTGGTTGAAACAGTCTACAGTTACTGGGTGAAACAGTCTACAGTTACTGGTTGAAACAGTCTACAGTTACTGGTTGAAACAGACTACAGTTACTGGTTGAAACAGTCTACAGTTACTGGTTGAAACAGACT
This sequence comes from Procambarus clarkii, assembly GCF_040958095.1. Lineage (NCBI taxonomy): Eukaryota > Metazoa > Arthropoda > Malacostraca > Decapoda > Cambaridae > Procambarus > Procambarus clarkii. The sequence continues at coordinate 13,020,101 of NC_091207.1, forward strand.
ACAGTTACTGGGTGAAACAATCTACAGTTACTGGTTGAAACAGACTACAGTTACTGGTTGAAACAGTCTACAGTTACCGGGTGAAACAGTCTACAGTTACCGGGTGAAATAGTCCACAGTTACTGGGTGTAACAGTCCACAGTTACCAGGTGAAACAGTCCACAGTTACCGGGTGAAACAGTCCACAGTTACTGGGTGAAACAATCCTGTCTTATAGAGTCCAGTGTGGCTCTATAAGCCAGGATGGTGACTGTGAGAGCCGCCAGAGCTGTGCGGGGAGATAATGCACCTCCCCGTAGAGCCCCCCGTAGAGCCCCCCGTAGAGCTCCCCGTAGAGCGCTCAACATCACCCAGTGAGCACCTCAAGGCACTCCACCCCCGCTGTAACATACAATAGTTCCCCCCTAACCCGACATGTGAGCACCCAAGCAACCCACCAAACCCCATTGACGCCGGAACAACTTCAAGATGACGCTTTCATCTTGAAGTGTTCCTTGAAGTCTGAAAGGATTGGGCTATTTCGTACACCAAAATTGGGATGTACAAAGTGAGGTTCATCCAACAAACGGTCCATTTGACGGTCAGAGTTAGACTGACTGTGGAGTCAGTGTATCAGTGAGCAGCTACACTGACTGTGGAGTCAGTGTATCACTGAGCAGCTATACTGACATGAATGAGGGGCCCCTCAGTATCACTACACCACCAACCTTATACTGAAGACTACAGCGCCACCCACCTGCAAAACACGAAATTAAAAATATAAGTATTTTAATTTTTTTAAGACATTAGGCTTTTCTTATTTTCACTTATGACAATGATATTTGTTTTTGAGGAGTTTTCACCCTCGTAGACCACATTTTCACCCTCGTAGACAACATTTTCACCCTCGTAGACCACATTTTCACCCTCGTAGACAACATTTTCACCCTCGTAGACAAAATTTTCACCCTCGTAGACAACATTTTCACCCTCGTAGACAACATTTTCACTCTCGTAGACAAAATTTTCACCCTCGTAGACAACATTTTCACCCTCGTAGACAACATTTTCACCCTCGTAGACAACATTTTCACCCTCGTAGACAACATTTTCACCCTCGTAGACAACATTTTCACCCTCGTAGACAACATTTTCACCCTCGTAGATAACATTTTCACCCTCGTAGAGAACATTTTCACCCTTGCAAGTAAGTAATTATCAAAAGAAGGCACCAAACCGGGAAGGCTATGTAGCACCATGAAATGTGCGGAATAATCAGAGGGCGCTAAATATCACCAAGAATGCCAATACGAGAACAAAAACGCATAAGGCGAACGATATCAAAAGTATCCGAGTCACCAAATATTCTATTGAGGGATAGGCGACCGCGAGGGGCGGTCGGAAAGCAAGACACACGCTCGTCCTAGAAGTCAGGACATTCAAGAAGGACATGCACGACCGTAAGAGGGACAATGCAATTAGGACAATAAGGAGCTGGGCGGTGCTCCATCAAGCGAGTATGGCCAATACACAACCTCGCCAGAGCTGTTTCCCATCGCCAGTTACGGTGGTAGGGAGGACGGCCACGAGGAGACACAACATTTAAGAGTACGTAGTTTGTTACCAGTAACAGACGACCAAGAAGCCTGCCAACGGGTAAGGATGGAGGAATGGATAACCGGGTAAAAGTCGGAATATGGAATACCTTTACGAGAAATGGGACAAGAGCGGACAGCTTCCTTGGCGGCAGCATCCGCATGCTCATTTAATGACACACCAATATGGCTGGGAACCCAACAAAACTCAACGGACTTAAATTTACTGTGAATAAGAAACAGCCAATGCTGGATCTCGACAACCACTGGATGAACCGGATTAAAGGACCCGAGAGCCATGAGGGCACTACGAGAGTCAACAAGAACTACAAAGGAAGACTGACAATGAGAAAGCAGGAGACGAAGAGCATGGAGAATAGCATAAAGCTCCGCTGTAAATATGCTAGTCTCCGGAGGTAAGCGACACATATAAGAGCGAACAGGAAAAACAACAGAGTAGTCTACACCGTCCGCAGACTTAGACCCATTGGTGAAGACAGAAACGGAGCGGGAGTGAGAAGAAAAGTGCTCAAGGAAAAGGCGTTTTAGAACCGTAGGAGGGGTAAAAGCTTTGGTGATGCGAGTCAAGGATGTACAAAACTGTGGAAGAGGGACTCTTCACGGGGGCAAAGAAGGAACAACACGAGGAGAAACATTAGAAACATGAACGGAAAGAGAATCCTGTAAGCGAGATAACCGGACAGAAAGAGGGAGGTGGTGAAGAGGAGCAGGAACTGCAGGAGGGGTAAAAGTTAAAGCACGACAGAGGCGAGAGGAAGGATGCTGTAAGGACCGCGCAAGATAGCGAAGACAGTAGCGATCAAGGCGGTCCTGGAGAGACAGGAAGCCAGTGTCAACATACAATCTAAGGACGGGAGTCGAACGAAAGGCACCAGAATGGAGGCACAACCCAGTATGGTACAAAGCATCAAGACGGCGAAGAGTGAAGGAGAAGCAGATGAGTAAGCAGGGCAACCATAATCGAGCTTAGACAGGACGAGAGAGGAATGTAAAGCAAGGAGAGTGCGCCTATCCGCTCCCCAAGAAGTATGGGACAATACCCAAAGGAGGGTAAGGGCCTTAGAGCACTCAACACGGAGGTAAGAGATATGGGGAGACCATGACAAACGAGCGTCATGGAATAACCCCAAAAGCTTCGCGGAATCTTTGTACTCAAGGGGATGACCATAAAGTGACAAAGAGGGACGAAGAACGACCCGTTTCCGAGTAAAAGACATGGCACAAGTCTTAGAAGTAGAGAACTTGAAGCCATGATCGGTGGCCCAAGACGACACGGCATCAATCGCAAGTTGAAGCCGGCGCTGAAGGAGAGGCGAATCATCACCCTGACAACAAAGGGTAAGATCATCGACATAGAGAGCGGAGAAGACACCTGAAGGAAGAGAGGAAAGAAGACCATTGAGGGTAACCAGAAAAAGAGTAGTGCTCAGAACACTACCCTGGGGCACACCTTCCTACTGCTGAAAAGAGGCAGAGAGAGCGGTACCAAGGCGCACCCGAAAGGAACAACGAGAGAGGAAGCTGCAGAGAAAGAGAGGGAGATGACCACGAAGGCCAAAAGAATGAAGTTGGGATAGAATTTGATACTGCCAAGTGGTGTCGTAAGCCTTTTCCAGGTCAAAAGGATGGCAACAACGGAGGTCTTTGCAGCAAAAGCAGTACAAATATAGACCTCCAAGTTCACCAGGACATCTGTCGTGCTGCGGGACTTGCGGAAACCAAATTGAGAAGGGGAGAGGAGGTGATGGTGTTCCAGGAACCACATTAGACGAACGTTAACCATACGTTCAAAGAGTTTGCAGACACAACTTGTGAGGGCAATAGGGCGAAAGTCCTTAGGGAAAGTACCCAGAGACCCTGGTTTGCTAACAGGGAGGACAACGGCATCAAGCCAGTCCTCAGGGACTGACGACGACTCCCAGATCCGATTATACAGACTCAGTAAATACTGAGACGTGCTCGGAGGGAGATGGCGAAGCATCTCGTAATGAATACCATCGGAGCCCGCCGCCGTAGAACCACAGAGGGCCAGGGCAGAACGAAGTTCAGAGAGAGAGAAGGGATCATTATAGGAAAGTCGAAGACGAGTGCAGAATTCTAAAGGGTGAGACTCAAGGACAGGTTTACGAAGAAGGAAAGATTGGGGAAGATGAAGACCAGAGCTAACAGAAGAAAAGTGAGAACCCAGTTTGGTAGAACCCTGCAACGGGTCCACCACAAAAGTACCATGGAGGTGAAGGACTGGTGAAACATCAGGAACGAACTTGCCCCCTATCTTGCGGATACACTTCCAGATCTGTGGCAGGGGAGTTTCAGACGTAATTGAGGAGACATAAGATGCCCAACAATCACGCTTAGCCGTACGGATAGCCCTACGGGCCAACGCACTCGCTTTCCGAAAGAAAAGAAAAGAATCAGCCGTCTGCCGACGGCGGTGCCTCTTCCAGGCTGCACGCTTACAGCGGACAGCCCGAGCACAGTCTGCATTCCACTAGGGAACGCACTTCCGTGGACCCCGAGAGGAAGAGTGAGGAATAGAGCGGAGGACAGCATCGAAGACAGTGTCATGAAAAAGGAGGAGAGCGCAAGGGAGAGGCAGAAGGGAGAGGTCAGAAAGAGCAGCACTGAGGGTAAAGAGGTTCCAGTCCGCTTTAGCAAACTGCCACCTAGGGAAGGAGAGGGAAGGACGAAAAGAGAAAAAGGAAACAAGGATGGGGAAATGGTCACTGCCATGGAGGTCATCATGAACCTGCCATGTGAAATCTAAGTAAAGAGAAGAAGAGCAAAGAGAAAGATCAAGACAGGAAAGGGTGCGAGTCCGAGAGTCCAAATGAATGGGCTCACCAGAATTCAGAAGAGACAGGGAAGAAGAGAGGATAAACGGCTCAAGAAGGCGACCTCGGGTATTCGTCAGAACATCACCCCAAAGAGAATGACGACAATTGAAATCACCCAGCAGGAGCACAGGCTCCGGTAAGGAGTCCAGGAGGTGTTTCAGATCAGGAAGAGAAAGCGGGATACTTGGGGGAAGATAAATGCAACAAACTGTGTACCATTTCCCCACAAAGATACGAGCAGCAGAACAATGGAGAGGCAAAGGAAAAAGTAAGGGGACAAAGGGAACATCAGTGCGAATCAAGAGAGAAGAAGAATTATGATCCCCAGCTGTTGGGAGGGGGGAGAAAGGAATAGCCACGAAAACGACCAGGATGAGCACCAAGCATCGGCTCCTGGAGACAGACACACAGGGGCGAAAACCTCGAAATCAGAAGTTGGAGTTCGAGGAAATTGGCGTAATAACCTTGAACGTTCCATTGAAGAATAGACATAGACGAGAAGAGAAAGGACAACAACAGAGAACAAGGAAGAAACAAAGGCGAAAGAGCAACTAAGCACGTTAAAGAATATCAGGGTCAGCAAAGACAGGTTTAGGAGACATAGGTAAACTGAGCAAAGACGGAGGGAAGGAAGCGGGAGAACGGACCAGAGGGGGGCGGGTGGGGTCCGAAGGAAGAGGAGGAGAACACGGAGAGGAGCATTCAAGGACAGCAGCAGGAAGAGGGGGAGTAGAAAGAGGGGAGCGCACCTCAGCAACAACGTACTGGGCAACGGATTCTAGCGTCTCAACAGGAGAAGCTGAACGAGAGCACACATGACGGCTGCTTGGAGAGCAATGGACATCAGCCCGCACCGACAGGCAGTGGGGAGAGTCAAGAGACGGAGGGGAAGGATGGGAAGGAGGAACGGAGGGAGACGAGGAAGAAGACACAGGTGACGAGACAGAACGAGTAGAAAGGAGGGGAACCCCAGACAGAGGACCAGGAGGTGGATCCTTCAGGACAGAACTCAAAGGAACAGAGGAGGGGGCAGTGGGCGTATCAGGGGTCCAAGGCCTGGAAATGGTTGTGAGTCTGAGGAAGGCGGGAAGGATGAGGAGAGGAAGAGCGCAACACGAGCATAAGAGATATTAGCATAAGGCGGGAGCCGGCAAGCCTGGTGCCTCACCTCAGGAAAAGATAAACGCTTCCGGTGCTTCAAGTTGAGGATGGCTGCCTCAAGCTTGTAATGGACACACACACGGGAGAAGGTAGGATGGGCCTCACCACAGTTGAGGCAATGAGCCCGGGGAGAAGTGCACTCCGACTTAGTGTGACCTTCGCCACCACACAAAGGACAGAGAGAGACAGTCCCAGAGCAGCAGAGGGCACCATGCCCAAAGCTCCAGCACTTGTTACAGAGCCTAGGAGAAGGAATGTACTCCTGGACAGAGCACCTGGCACCAGCAAGAATGACAGAGGGTGGAAGGGTCCTACCATCAAAGGTAATCTTCACAACCCGAAGGGGTTGACGGCGACTACCATGAGGGGGGCGAGTAAATGTGTCCACCTGGAGAATAGAATGGCCCTGGGCAGCAAGGATATGTCGAATATCGTCGTGGCAGTCTCGCAGATCCCGAACACCGGTCGCAACATGGGGCGGGAGGAGAATAGTGCCAACACTGGCGTTCAACTTAGCGTTCTTTGAGACCTGAACGGGGGTCTCGCCAAGGCAGGATAAGGCAGCCAAGCAGGAAGCTGCATCCTGAGAAGGAGCAGCAACGACACGTGTACCGAGACGAGTGGGGTTGAAGGTAACAGAGGCATCCACGGAATCAACGAGATGTCGATGGAAGGAGAAATCGTCAGGAGGTGCAGAATCAAGAGGGAGGAGGTCAAAATATTTGGCCCACGAAGCGGGACCAAACAAAGCTTGATAGGTATCAGAACGGGAAGGAATCGAGCGAGGGCGGCCGTGACGAGGACGGTGTTGAGAACCCCCAGAGAGAGAGGGGTTAAAAGGCACAGTAGTTACAACTTGAGATGGAGCCGTGGCAGGGGACGAGGTAGTCACCACTGGGGGCTTGGGGCTCGATCCAACCACAGAGGAGGGAGGGGAGCCGAGGGGAGGAGTCAGAGAGGCCAAAGGAGGAGCAAGGTCGGGGCCCAATGCAGCGGAGGCTACAGAGCCCGGTCTTCCAACATGGACCGACTCGGGGGCTTGGTCGCCCACCCCATGAGCCTGAGGAGGTAAAGGAGAAACAGTAGATATCCTTGTTACGAAAAATCCACATTCATTCACGAATGTGCCCCCACCCCCACCATGGAGCCACAATTATAGGCAGGACACCCAACAAGAAGCTATCGCCGATCATGCTGGGGCCTCCTAGGGGTGCGTCATGAGTATACGCCCCACAAATGCCACCTTAAGAACCGACAGTCCGTCGAGATCGGGTTCAGTGATGAAAGGAGGATTGACAATAAAAGGTTCCCCTCACTCTCCACGTTGGGTACTACAGTTCTATGGGTGCAAGAGTATGCCTCCTCAAGCACCCGGACGTCAAAATAGAGGAAGTCCAAAGGAATTACCAAAACAAGCAAAAGGTCAGCAGGAAACGACAAGCAGTTAGGAGAAGAGGGGGGAGAAAAACGAAACAGAAGGAAAAGGAAAAGGTGCTCAGCACAATTGGAGAGGACGGCAGCAGGAGCACAAGGCTAGAAAAGGACAGAGGACTGTCCCAAGGAGCATCACACTCCGGCAGCCGCCCACTAAGCCCCAATCACGGCAACAACGAGCTGAGCGGGGAGGGGGGGTTCACCCTCGTAGACAACATTTTCACCCTCGTAGACAACATTTTCACCCTCGTAGACAGCATTTTCACCCTCGAAGACAACATTTTCACCCGCGTAGACAACTCTCATCCATCTCATCCTTGGGGTACCAAAGTCCACGAGAATAGTTTAATATAAGAGCAGAGTTAATATTACCAATCATAAGTGAGAGAATTTTGTCTATTAGCACAGTTTTCGGCGTGAAGGCATTGAATAGATCTCGGCAACACAAGAAGTTTCAAGCTAAACTTTTTAATATGCTACACTCACCTGAGGTCTATAGAAGAGCGAAATCTGATTATGCACTTTGGTTCTACAAGGTAGCCAACTCCATCAAAATATTAAATATATACCCAACACAGTGAATGATTAATGAACTAATTACTCCCTGATATAACAGGGATCTATCAACTGATTTTGTAAATGCACTCAAGAAAGATGGTGTACACTCTACATTATTAAAACAGTTAACACTTTGCATCATCACTGAGAGTACTCAGAGTATGGGCAACGATGTGTATCAGTGCTATACGAACGGCTCTGTAGAAGGTGGACGATGTACCGGATGTGCATGTAATATATTTGAACAATCTTCTCTCTTACATCGCGCTTCAATGACTGGCCAACCCGTCCTCCAATGACCCAAAAGTGATTCCATGCACCCGCCAAACCCGCTGTTTATGAATGAAAAACGGTTAACACACGACTCACAACTGCTGACGTTCGAACACTTCCGGAACAAGTGCTTCACTGACAAATTTTGTGCGAACCACAAAGCTGTAAATGCTTCACCCCCGTACTATATAAATACAAATAATCATCAACAGAACCTAAATCACCTAACCTAACCCAACCTATGCCTACATATAGGCAATATATTATACATATATGCTAATATATTATAGTATTAATTTATTTTTTAGAAAATTCTCGTTTTGAATGGTCATGTAATAATTTATGAATGCGTCTGTGGGGTCGACCGCTGGATGTAATGGACTTGAGTCGAGGACGGGTTGGATTGGGCAAGTACAACTTAAACCGATGTTATAGTGGCCAGAATACGCCTGGGATACAGCAGCACGTCCTCCAAAAATGGAGAGGTAAATGTAACAGCTCCATAAGTGCAATTATGTACTATGTTTAACAGTCAGGAATTGTACTTATTTTCACTTAGTATCAAACCGTACTGTCAAATATATTGTGAATATTTGAGTTTACCTGAAAAGCTGAATAGAAATGGTCGTGTTGGTGGACCATGTGACGTGTTGGTGGACCATGTGACGTGTTGGTGGACCACGTGACGTGTTGGTGGACCACGTGACGCGTTGGTGGACCACGTGACGTGTTGGTGGACCACGTGACGTGTTGGTGGACCACGTGACGTGTTGGTGGACCACGTGACGTGTTGGTGGACCACGTGACGTGTTGGTGGACCATGTGACGTGTTGGTGGACCATGTGACGTGTTGGTGGACCATGTGACGTGTTGGTGGACCACGTGACGTGTTGGTGGACCATGTGACGTGTTGGTGGACCATGTGACGTGTTGGTGGACCATGTGACGTGTTGGTGGACCATGTGACGTGTTGGTGGACCATGTGACGTGGTGGTGGACCATGTGACGTGTTGGTGGACCATGTGACGTGGTGGTGGACCATGTGACGTGGTGGTGGACCATGTGACGTGTTGGTGGATCATGTGACGTGTTGGTGGACCATGTGACGTGTTGGTGGACCATGTGACGTGTTGGTGGACCACGTGACGTGTTGGTGGACCATGTGACGTGTTGGTGGACCATGTGACGTGTTGGTGGACCATGTGACGTGTTGGTGGACCACGTGACGTGTTGGTGGACCACGTCACGTGTTGGTGGACCATGTGACGTGTTGGTGGACCATGTGACGTGTTGGTGGACCATGTGACGTGTTGGTGGACCATGTGACGTGTTGGTGGACCATGTGACGTGTTGGTGGACCATGTGACGTGTAAAGCATGGGTAGAAAATAAAACAATTGTGTCAGGGTCCATTTCGTAAGATGAGTGAATATGTACTCTGTCAGTCACCTTAAATATTTGATACGTCTCTATCATGTCCTCATCTGTCTCTCGCATCTTTTCTAGCGTCGTCAGGTTCAGTTCCTTCAGTCGCTCTTCACATCCCATCATTCGCAATTCTGGAACGAGCCTCGTCGCCAGCTTCTCAGTCTTAACCAGTTTTCTTATGTGTTTCTTCAGGTGGAGGCTCCATGACGGGGCTGCGTGCTACATCATATATACTATTTGTCTTCAGAATCGAGCTATTAGCTCTTGGGCCCTGCCTTTCTAACTAGCCTCTATTATGTCTTCTACATATATTTCTCTCTAACACACGTATATGCTGTGTACGAATGTGTATCTTAGTGTATGCGTGTGTACTCACCTAGTTGTGCTTGCAGGGGTTGAGCTCTGGCTCTTTGGTCCTGCCTCTCAACCGTCAATCAACAGGTGTACAGGTTCCTGAGCCTATTGGGCTCTATCATATCTACACTTGAAACTGTGTATGGAGTCAGCCTCCACCACATCACTTCCTAATGCATTTCATTTGTCAACCACTCTGACACTAAAAAAGTTCTTTCTAATATCTCTGTGGCTCATTTGGGCACTCAGTTTCCACCTGTGTCCCCTTGTGTGTGTGCCCCTTGTGTTAAATAGACTGTCTTTATCAACCCTGTCGATTCCCTTGAGAATCTTGAATGTGGTGATCATGTCCCCCCTAACTCTTCTGTCTTCCAACGAAGTGAGGTTTAATTCCCTAGTCTCTCCTTGTAGCTCATACCTCTCAGCTCGGGTACTAGTCTGGTGGCAAACCTTTGAACATTTTCCAGTTTAGTCTTATGCTTGACTAGATATGGACTCCATGCTGGAGCCGCATATTCCAGGATTGGTCTGACATATGTGGTGTATAATGTTCTGAAAGATTCCTTACACAAGTTTCTAAAGGCCTTTCTTATGTTACCCAACCTGGCATATGCTGCTGCTGTTATCCTCTTGATATGAGCTTCAGGTGACAGGTCTGGCGTGATATCAACCCCCATGTCTTTCTCTCTCTCTGACTCATGTGTGTACGCATGTGTGTGAGTACGCATCTGTGTGTGTACGCATGTGCGCTTGTACTCATGTGTGCGTGTACGCATGCATGTATGTACGCATGCGTTTATGTACGCATGTGTGTGAATACGCATCTGTGTGTGTATGCATGTGTGTGTGTTTATGTATGCATGTGTGTGTGTCTGTATGCATGTGAGCGTGTACGCATGTGAGCGTGTACGCGTGCGTGTGTACATACGCGCGTGTGACTGTAAGGTTGCTTGCGTGATCCTTTTTTTACTAATTAATAAGAGTATATATTATTTGGCCATACACATGACCAAGGGACCTGCACGCGCGTGTGGCAGCTTACCGTGGGGGACCTGCACGCGCGTGAGGCAGCTTACCGTGGGGGACCTGCAGGCGCGTGAGGCAGCTTACCGTGGGGACCTGCACGCGCGTGTGGCAGCTTACCGTGGGGGACCTGCACGCGCGTGAGGCAGCTTACCGTGGGGGACCTGCACGCGCGTGTGGCAGCTTACCGTGGGGGACCTGCACGCGCGTGAGGCAGCTTACCGTGGGGGACCTGCACGCGCGTGAGGCAGCTTACCGTGGGGGACCTGCACGCGCGTGTGGCAGCTTACCGTGGGGGACCTGCACGCGCGTGTGGCAGCTTACCGTGGGGTCAGGAGAGTGCAGGTGGGGTCAGCAGAGTGCAGGTGGGGTCAGGAGAGTGCAGGTGGGGTCAGGAGAGTGCAGGTGGGGTCAGGAGAGTGCAGGTGGGGTCAGGAGAGTGAAGGTGGGGTCAGGAGAGTGCAGGTGGGGTCAGGAGAGTGCAGGTGGGGTCAGCAGAGTGCAGGTGGGGTCAGCAGAGTGCAGGTGGGGTCAGGAGAGTGCAGGTGGGGTCAGGAGAGTGCAGGTGGGGTCAGGAGAGTGCAGGTGGGGTCAGGAGAGTGCAGGTGGGGTTAGGAGAGTGCAGGTGGGGTCAGGAGAGTGCAGGTGGGGTCAGCAGAGTGCAGGTGGGGTCAGGAGAGTGCAGGTGGGGTCAGGAGAGTGCAGGTGGGGTCAGGAGAGTGCAGGTGGGGTCAGGAGAGTGCAGGTGGGGTCAGGAGAGTGCAGGTGGGGTCAGCAGAGTGCAGGTGGGGTCAGGAGAGTGCAGGTGGGGTCAGGAGAGTGCAGGTGGGGTCAGGAGAGTGCAGGTGGGGTCAGGAGAGTGCAGGTGGGGTCAGGAGAGTGCAGGTGGGGTCAGGAGAGTGCAGGTGGGGTCAGGAGAGTGCAGGTGGGGTCAGGAGAGTGCAGGTGGGGTCAGGAGAGTGCAGGTGGGGTCAGGAGAGTGCAGGTGGGGTCAGGAGAGTGCAGGTGGGGTCAGCAGAGTGCAGGTGGGGTCAGCAGAGTGCAGGTGGGGTCAGCAGAGTGCAGGTGGGGTCAGCAGAGTGCAGGTGGGGTCAGCAGAGTGAAGGTGGGGTCAGGAGAGTGCAGGTGGGGTCAGGAGAGTGCAGGTGGGGTCAGGAAAGTGCAGGTGGGGTCAGCAGAGTGCAGGTGGGGTCAGCAGAGTGCAGGTGGGGTCAGCAGAGTGCAGGTGGGGTCAGCAGAGTGCAGGTGGGGTCAGCAGAGTGCAGGTGGGGTCAGGAGAGTGAAGGTGGGGTCAGGAGAGTGCAGGTGGGGTCAGGAGAGTGCAGGTGGGGTCAGGAGAGTGCAGGTGGGGTCAGGAGAGTGCATGTGGGGTCAGGAGAGTGCAGGTGGGGTCAGGAGAGTGCAGGTGGGGTCAGCAGAGTACAGGTGGGGTCAGGAGAGTGCAGGTTGGGTCAGGAGAGTGCAGGTGGGGTCAGGAGAGTGCAGGTGGGGCGAGTCACGAGCTGTATTCATTCTGCCTCACTAGTTATTTCCTTGTCAATTGCTTCCATCAGGCGATGGTGTGGGGTATTTCCCCTCCTTCCCCCCCCCTCTCTCCCCTCCCTCTCTCCCCCCTCCCTCTCTCCCCTCCCTCTCTCCCCCCTCCCTCTCTTCCCCTCCCTGACACGAATACTTCCCCTCCTCTCCTTCTTCCCTCATTCCTACCTTCTTTCCTCCCTCAAAGCAGTTAGTTACCTTCAGTGTATCTTTCCATTCCCGCGCCCGGTCTCCGACCAGGCCTCTTGGTTGCTGGACTGGTCAGCCAGGCTGTTGGACGCGGCTGCTCGCAGCTTGACGTACGAATCCCAGCCTGGGTGATCAGGTATCCTTTGGCGGTGCTTATCCAGTTGTCTCTCTTGAACACTGTGAGGGGTCGGCCAGTTATGCCCCTTATGTGTAGTGGAAGCGTGTTGAACAGTCTCGGGCCTCTGATGTTGATAGTTCTCTCTTGAACACTGTGAGGGGTCGGCCAGTTATGACCCTTATGTGTAGTGGAAGCGTGTTGAACAGTCTCGGCCTCTGATGTTGATAGTTCTCTCTTGAACACTGTGAGGGGTCGGCCAGTTATGCCCCTTATGTGTAGTGGAAGCGTGTTGAACAGTCTCGGGCCTCTGATGTTGATAGTTCTCTCTTGAACACTGTGAGGGGTCGGCCAGTTATGACCCTTATGTGTAGTGGAAGCGTGTTAAACAGTCTCGGGCCTCTAATGTTGATAGTTCTCTCTTGAACACTGTGAGGGGTCGGCCAGTTATGTCTCTTATGTGTAGTGGAAGCGTGTTGAACAGTCTTCGGCCTCTGATGTTGATAGTTCTCTCTTGAACACTGCGAGGGGTCGGCCAGTTATGTCCCTTATGTGTAGTGGAAGCGTGTTGAACAGTCTCGGGTCTCTGATGTTGATAGAGTTCTCTCTCAGAGTACCTGTTGCACCTCTGCTCTTCAACGGTGGTATTTTGCACATCCTGCCATGCCTCCTGGTCTCATGTGATGTTATTTCTGTGTGCAGGTTTAGGACCAGCCCCTCTAATATTTTTCACGCGTAAATTATTATGTATCTCTCCCGCCTGCGCTCAAGAGAATACAGATTTAGGCTCTTTAGTCGGTCCCAATAGTTTAGATGTTTTACTGGGTGGATTCCAGCAGTAAAGGATCTCTGCACGCTCTCCAGGTCAGCAATTTCTCCAGCTTTGAAAGGGGCTGTCATTGTGCAGCAGTACTCCACTCTAGAGAGCACAACCGTCTTGAACAGTATCATCATCGGTATAGCATCTCTAGTGTGAAAAGTTCTTGTTATCTGTGCTTGGGGATCCACCACCCTTAATTACCTCCGACCCCTAATTACTCAACAATAATCAGCAATTAGAACAATCCCAAATTACAGCCCCAGCCACCACAGTGCACTCTTACAGAACTCTTAGAACATGTTAAATATCAAGTGTGTGCACAAACTCTCAAGCGCTCTCTACATATCTATACAACTGTGAAGTGCCATGGCACTCCTGACCTTAAGAGCTTCCTAGAAGGCTGTCATAGAACTCTCCGTCACCACACAAGCAACAAATATCTCTCTGATTCTCCTAGAGTGAGACTCAAGCAAGCACAAATGTTAAGCATTTCAAGGGTCCCAAACTGTAGTATGACCTCCGAAATGTAATTACCAGCTGTACGTCTCTCAACCAGTTTAAACAAGAGATTAAGATCCCTTTACTTATAGCATGTAATTAGTAGCAGTAAGCATCCTGCAGTCTTGGGAGACTATGGAGTTGCGCTCTGGTTGTGGAGGCTCGAGTCTCATCCCCAGGGCGCTAAGCCTTAGTAGGTCGATATGGAGGAGAAGCTGTTACCCATGCAGCAGGTCCCTTCCCCCTCTCCACGTTGGTGAAATTGTCCAATATAAAGGCAAACGCCAATACTCTTGGTTTCAGCGCCTTCGCAGGAGCTGCCAGAACGAAGTCGAAGTCCACAACACACTGCCTCAAGGGCTCTAGCTCCCGGGTCAGCCTCCAGGGTGACGCCTGAAGCCCGTCCCAGAAGTGGGTATGACCGCCAGGCAGCGAAGGGGTGTGGTCCCGGTGTTCCTTCCCCTAGATGACCTGCCTCCCCCTAGATGACCTGCCTTCCCCTAGATGACCTGCCGTCCCCTAGATGACCTGCCTTCCCCTAGATGATCTGTCTTCCCCTAGATGACCTGCCTTCCCCTAGATGACCTGCCTTCCCCTAGATGATCTGTCTTCCCCTAGATGATCTGTCTTCCCCTAGATGACCTGCCTTCCCCTAGATGACCTGTCTTCCCCTAGATGACCTGCCTTCCCCTAGATGACCTGCCTTCCCCTAGATGACCTGCCTTCCCCTAGATGACCTGCCTTCCCCTAGATGACCTACCTTCCCCTAGATGACTTACCTTCTCCTAGATGAGTTGCTTTCCCCTAGATGACCTGCATTCCCCTAGATGACCTGCCTTCCCCTAGATGACCTGCCTTCCCCTAGATGACCTGTCTTCCCCTAGATGACCTGCCTTCCCCTAGATGACCTGCCTTCCCCTAGATGACCTGCCTTCCCCAAGATGACCTGCCTTCCCCTAGATGACCTGCCTTCCCCTAGATGACCTGCCTTCCCCTAAATGACCTGCCTTCCCCTAAATGACCTGCCTTCCCCTAGATGACCTGCCTTCCCCTAAATGACCTGCCTTCCCCTAGATGACCTACCTTCCCCTAGATGACCTGCCTTCCCCTAGATGACCTGCCTTCCCCTAGATGACCTGCCTTCCCCTAGATGACCTACCTTCCCCTAGATGACTTACCTTCTCCTAGATGAGTTGCTTTCCCCTAGATGACCTGCATTCCCCTAGATGACCTGCCTTCCCCTAGATGACCTGCCTTCCCCTAGATGACCTGTCTTCCCCTAGATGACCTGCCTTCCCCTAGATGACCTGCCTTCCCCTAGATGACCTGCCTTCCCCAAGATGACCTGCCTTCCCCTAGATGACCTGCCTTCCCCTAGATGACCTGCCTTCCCCTAAATGACCTGCCTTCCCCTAAATGACCTGCCTTCCCCTAGATGACCTGCCTTCCCCTAAATGACCTGCCTTCCCCTAGATGACCTACCTTCCCCTAGATGACCTACCTTCCCCTAAATGAGCTGCCTTCCCCTAGATGACCTGCCTTCCCTTAGATGACCTGCCTTCCCCTAGATGACCTATCTTCCCCTAGATGACCTGCCTTCCCCTAGATGACCTGCCTTCCCCTAGATGACCTGCCTTCCCCTAAATGAGCTGCCTTCCCCTAGATGACCTGCCTTCACCTAGATGACTTACCTTCTCCTAGATGAGTTGCTTTCCCCTAGATGACCTGCATTTCCCTAGATGACCTGCCTTCCCCTAGATGACCTACCTTCCCCTTGATGAGCTGCCTTCCCCTAGATGACCTGCCTCCCCCTAGATGACCTGCCTTTTCCTAGATAACCTGCCTTCCACTAGATGACCTGCCTCCCCTTAGATGACCTACATTCCCCTAGATGACCTGCCTTCCCCTTGATGAGCTGCCTTCCCCTTGATGACCTGCCTTCCCCTTGATGACCTGCCTTCCCCTAGATGACCTGCCTTCCCCTAGATGACCTACCTTCCCCTAGATGACCTGCCTTACCCTAGATGACCTACCTTCCCTTAGATGAGCTGCCTTCCCCTAGATGACCTGCCTTCCCCTAGATGACCTGCCTTCCCCTAGATGACCTACCTTCCCCTTAATGAGCTGCCTTCCCCTAGATGACCTGCCTTCCCCTAGATGACCTGCCTTCCCCTAGATGACCTGCCTTCAACTAGATGACCTGCTTTCCCCATGATGACCTTCCTTCCCCTAGATGACCTGCTTTCCCCTAGATGACCTGCCTTCCCATAGATGACCTGCCTTCCCCTAGATGACCTACCTTCCCCTAGATAAGCTGCTTTCCCCTAGATGAGATGCCTTTCCCTAGATGAGCTGCCTTCATCTAGATGAGCTGCCTTCCCATAGATGACCTGCCTTCCCATATATGACCTGCCTTCCTGTAGATGAGCTGCCTTCCCCTAGATGGCCTGCCTTCCCCTAAATGAGCTGCGTGCCCCTAGATGACCTAACTTTCCCTTGATGACCTACCTTCCCCTAGATGACCTGCCTTCCCCTAGATGGCCTGCCTTCCCCTAGATGAGCTTCCTTCCTCTAGATGAGCTGCCTTCCCCTAGATGAGCTGCCTTCCCCTAGATGACCTGCCTTCCCCTAGATGACCTGCCTTCCCATATATGACCTGCCTTCCCCTAGATGACCTAACTTCTCCTAGATGACCTGCCTTCCCCTAGATGACCTGCCTTCCCCTAGATGACCTACCTTCCCCTAGATGACCTGCCTTCCCCTAGATGACCTGCCTTCCCCTAGATGACCTGCCTTCCCCTAGATGACCTGCCTTCCCCTAGATGACCTGCATTCCCCTAGATGACCTGCCTTCCCCTAGATGACCTGCCTTCCCCTAGATGACCTGCCTTCCCATATATGACCTGCCTTCCCCTAGATGACCTAACTTCTCCTAGATGACCTGCCTTCCCCTACATGGCCTGCCTTCCCCTAGATGAGCTTCCTTCCTCTAGATGAGCTGCCTTCCCCTAGATGAGCTGCCTTCCCCTAGATGACCTGCCTTCCCCTAGATGACCTGCCTTCCCATATATGACCTGCCTTCCCCTAGATGACCTAACTTCTCCTAGATGACCTGCCTTCCCCTAGATGACCTGCCTTCCCCTAGATGCCCTACCTTCCCCTAGATGACCTGCCTTCCCCTAGATGACCTGCCTTCCCCTAGATGACCTGCCTTCCCCTAGATGACCTGCCTTCCCCTAGATGACCTGCATTCCCCTAGATGAGCTGCCTTCCCCTAGATGACCTGCCTTCCCCTAGATGACCTGCCTTCCCATATATGACCTGCCTTCCCCTAGATGACCTAACTTCTCCTAGATGACCTGCCTTCCCCTAGATGACCTGCCTTCCCCTAGATGACCTACCTTCCCCTAGATGACCTGCCTTCCCCTAGATGACCTGCCTTCCCCTAGATGACCTGCCTTCCCCTAGATGACCTGCCTTCCCCTAGATGACCTGCATTCCCCTAGATGACCTGCCTTCCCCTAGATGACCTGCCTTCCCCTAGATGACCTGCCTTCCCCTAGATGACCTGCCTTCCCCTAGATGACCTGCCTTCCCCTAGATGACCTGCCTTCCCATAGATGACCTGCCTTCCCTTAGATGACCTGCCTTCCCCTAGATGACCTATCTTCCCCTAGATGACCTGCCTTCCCCTAGATGACCTGCCTTCCCCTAGATGACCTGCCTTCCCCTAGATGAGCTGCCTTCCCCTAGATGACCTGCCTTCCCCTAGATGACTTACCTTCTCCTAGATGAGTTGCTTTCCCCTAGATGACCTGCATTCCCCTAGATGACCTGCCTTCCCCTAGATGACCTACCTTCCCCTTGATGAGCTGCCTTCCCCTAGATGACCTGCCTCCCCCTAGATGACCTGCCTTCCCCTAGATGACCTGCCTTCCACTAGATGACCTGCCTCCCCCTAGATGACCTACATTCTCCTAGATGACCTGCCTTCCCCTTGATGAGCTGCCTTCCCCTTGATGACCGGCCTTCCCCTTGATGACCTGCCTTCCCCTAGATGACCTGCCTTCCCCTAGATGACCTGCCTTCCCCTAGATGACCTACCTTCCCCTTGATGAGCGGCCTTCCCCTAGATGACCTGCCTTCCCCTAGATGACCTGCCTTCCCCTAGATGACCTGCCTTCCCCTAGATGACCTGCCTCCCCCCTAGATGACCTGCCTTCCCCTAGATGACCTGCTTTCCCCTAGATGACCTGCCTTCCCCTAGATGACCTGCCTTCCCCTAGATGACCTACCTTCCCCTAGATGAGCTGCTTTCCCCTAGATGAGATGCCTTTCCCTAGATGAGCTGCCTTCCTCTAGATGAGCTGCCTTCCCTAGATGACCTGCCTTCCCATATATGACCTGCCTTCCTGTAGATGAGATGCCTTCCTCTAGATGATCTGCCTTCCCCTAGATGGCCTGCCTTCCCCTAAATGAGCTGCGTTCCCCTAGATGACCTAACTTTCCCTAGATGACCTACCTTCCCATATATGACCTGCCTTCCCCTAGATGACCTAACGTCTCCTAGATGACCTACCTTCCCCTAGATGATCTGCCTTCCCCTAGATGACCTACCTTCCCCTAGATGACCTGTCTTCCCCTAGATGACCTGCCTTCCCCTAGGTGACCTGCCTTCCCCTAGATGACCTGCCTTCCCCTAGATGACCTGCCTTCCCCTAGATGACCTGTCTTCCCCTAGATGACCTGTCTTCCCCTAGATGACCTGCTTCCCCCTAGATGACCTGCCTTCCCCTAGATGACCTGCCTTCCCCTAGATGACCTGTCTTCCTCTAGATGACCTGCCTTCCCCTAGATGAACTGTCTTCCCCTAGATGACCTGCCTTCCCATAGATGACCTGCCTTCCCCTGGATGACCTGTCTTCCCCTAGATGACCTGCCTTCCCCTAGATGACCTGCCTTCCCTTAGATGACCTGCCTTCAGCGAGATGACCTGTCTTCCCCTAGATGACCTGCCTTCCCCTAGATGACCTGCCTCCCCCTAGATGACCTGCCTTCCCCTAGATGACCTGCCTCCCCCTAGATGACCTTACTCCCCCTAGATGACCTGCCTTCCCCTAGATGACCTGCCTCCCCCTAGATGACCTGCCTTCCCCTAGATGACCTGCCTTCCCCTAGATGACCTGCCTTCCCCTAGATGACCTGCCTTCCCCTAGATGACCTGCCTTCCCCTAGATGACCTGCCTTCCCCTAGATGACCTGCCTTCCCCTAGATGACCTGCCTTCCCCTAGATGACCTGACTCCCCCTAGATGACCTGCCGTCCCCTAGATGACCTGCCTTCCCCTAGATGACCTGCCTCCCCCTAAATGACCTGACTCCCCCTAGATGACCTGCCTTCCCCTAGATGACCTGCCTCCCGCTAGATGACCTCCTTCTAGACCTTCTTCTAGATGAGCTGCCTTCCCCTAGATGGCCTGCCTTCCCCTAAATGAGCTGCGTTCCCCTAGATGACCTAACTTTCCCTAGATGACCTACCCCTAGATGACCTGCCTCCCCCTAGATGACCTGCCTCCCCCTAGATGACCTGCCTCCCCCTAGATGACCTGCCGTCCCCTAGATGACCTGCCTTCCCCTAGATGAACTGTCTTCCCCTAGATGACCTGCCTTCCCCTAGATGACCTGCCTCCCCCTAGATGACCTGCCTTCCCCTAGATGACCTGCCTCCTCCTAGATGACCTGCCTTCCCCTAGATGACCTGCCTCCCCCTAGATGACCTGCCTCCCCCTAGATGACCTGCCTTCCCCTAGATGACCTGCCTCCCGCTAGATGACCTGCCTTCCCCTAGATGAACTGTCTTCCCCTAGATGACCTGCCTTCCCCTAGATGACCTGCCTCCCGCTAGATGACCTGCCGTCCCCTAGATGACCTGCCTTCCCCTAGATGACCTGCCTTCCCCTAGATGACCTGCCGTCCCCTAGATGACCTGCCTCCCCCTAGATGACCTGCCTCCCCCTAGATGACCTGCCTCCCCCTAGATGACCTGCCGTCCCCTAGATGACCTGCCGTCCCCTAGATGACCTGCCTCCCCCCAGATGACCTGCCGTCACCTAGATGACCTGCCGTCCCCTAGATGACCTGCCTCCCCCTAGATGACCTGCCTTCCCCTAGATGACCTGCCTCCCCCTAAATGACCTGACTCCCCCTAGATGACCTGCCTTCCCCTAGATGACCTGCCTCCCCCTAGATGACCTGCCGTCCCCTAGATGACCTGCCTTCCCCTAGATGACCTGCCTTCCCCTAGATGACCTGCCGTCCCCTAGATGACCTGCCTTCCCCTAGATGACCTGCCTTCCCCTAGATGACCTGCCGTCCCCTAGATGACCTGCCTTCCCCTAGATGACCTGCCTTCCCGTAGATGACCTGCCGTCCCCTAGATGACCTGCCGTCCCCTAGATGACCTGCCTCCCCCTAGATGACCTGCCTTCCCCTAGATGACCTGCCGTCCCCTAGATGACCTGCCGTCCCCTAAATGACCTGCCGTCCCCTAGATGACGTGTCTCCCCCTAGATGACCTGCCGTCCCCTAGATGACCTGCCGTCCCCTAGATGACCTGCCTCCCCCTAGATGACCTGCCTTCCCCTAGATGACTTACCTTCTCCTAGATGAGTTGCTTTCCCCTAGATGACCTGCATTCCCCTAGATGACCTGCCTTCCCCTAGATGACCTACCTTCCCCTTGATGAGCTGCCTTCCCCTAGATGACCTGCCTCCCCCTAGATGACCTGCCTTCCCCTAGATGACCTGCCTTCCACTAGATGACCTGCCTCTCCCTAGATGACCTACATTCCCCTAGATGACCTGCCTTCCCCTTGATGAGCTGCCTTCCCCTTGATGACCTGCCTTCCCCTTGATGACCTGCCTTCCCCTAGATGACCTACCTTCCCCTAGGTGACCTGCCTTTCCCTAGATGACCTACCTTCCCTTAGATGAGCTGCCTTCCCCTAGATGACCTGCCTTCCCCTAGATGACCTGCCTTCCCCTAGATGACCTACCTTCCCCTTGATGAGCGGCCTTCCCCTAGATGACCTGCCTTCCCCTAGATGACCTGCCTTCCCCTAGATGACCTACCTTCCCCTAGATGAGCTGCTTTCCCCTAGATGAGATGCCTTTCCCTAGATGAGCTGCCTTCCTCTAGATGAGCTGCCTTCCCCTAGATGACCTGCCTTCCCATATATGACCTGCCTTCCTGTAGATGAGATGCCTTCCTCTAGATGAGCTGCCTTCCCCTAGATGGCCTGCCTTCCCCTAAATGAGCTGCGTTCCCCTAGATGACCTAACTTTCCCTAGATGACCTACCTTCCCATATATGACCTGCCTTCCCCTAGATGACCTAACGTCTCCTAGATGACCCACCTTCCCCTAGATGATCTGCCTTCCCCTAGATGACCTACCTTCCCCTAGATGAACTGTCTTCCCCTAGATGACCTGCCTTCCCCTAGATGACCTGCCTCCCCCTAGATGACCTGTCTTCCCCTAGATGACCTGTCTTCCCCTAGATGACCTGCTTCCCCCTAGATGACCTGCCTTCCCCTAGATGACCTGCCTTCCCCTAGATGACCTGCCTTCCCCTAGATGACCTGCCTTCCCCTAGATGACCTGCCTTCCCCTAGATGACCTGCCTTCCCCTAGATGACCTGCCTTCCCCTAGATGACCTGCCTTCCCCTAGATGACCTGCCTTCCCCTAGATGACCTGCCTTCCCCTAAATGACCTGACTCCCCCTAGATGACCTGCCTTCCCCTAGATGACCTGCCTCCCGCTAGATGACCTGCCTTCCCCTAGATGAACTGTCTTCCCCTAGATGACCTGCCTTCCCCTAGATGACCTGCCTCCCCCTAGATGACCTGCCTTCCCCTAGATGACCTGCCTCCCCCTAGATGACCTGCCTTCCCCTAGATGACCTGCCTCCCCCTAAATGACCTGACTCCCCCTAGATGACCTGCCTTCCCCTAGATGACCTGCTTCCCCCTAGATGACCTGCCTCCCCCTAGATGACCTGCCTTCCCCTAGATGACCTGCCTCCCCCTAGATGACCTGCCTTCCCCTAGATGACCTGCCTTCCCCTAGATGACCTGCCTCCCCCTAGATGACCTGCCTTCCCCTAGATGACCTGCCTCCCGCTAGATGACCTGCCTTCCCCTAGATGAACTGTCTTCCCCTAGATGACCTGCCTTCCCCTAGATGACCTGCCTTCCTCTAGATGACCTGCCGTCCCCTATATGACCTGCCTTCCTCTAGATGACCTGCCTTCCTCTAGATGACCTGCCGTCCCCTAGATGACCTGCCTTCCCCTAGATGACCTGCTTTCCCCTAGATGACCTGCCGTCCCCTAGATGACCTGCCTCCCCCTAGATGACCTGCCGTCCCCTAGATGACCTGCCTTCCCCTAGATGACCTGCCTTCCTCTAGATGACCTGCCGTCCCCTAGATGACCTGCCTTCCCCTAGATGACCTGCCTTCCCCTAGATGACCTGCCGTCCCCTAGATGACCTGCCTTCCCCTAGATGACCTGCCTTCCCCTAGATGACCTGCCGTCCCCTAGATGACCTGCCGTCCCCTAGATGACCTGCCTTCCCCTAGATGACCTGCCTTCCCCTAGATGACCTGCCGTCCCCTAGATGACCTGCCGTCCCCTAGATGACCTGCCGTCCCCTAGATGACCTGCTGTCCCCTAGATGACCTGCCGTCCCCTAAATGACCTGCCGTCCCCTAGATGACCTGCCTTCCCCTAGATGACCTGCCGTCCCCTAGATGACCTGCCGTCCCCTAGATGACCTGCCGTCCCCTAGATGACCTGCTGTCCCCTAGATGACCTGCCGTCCCCTAGATGACCTGCCGTCCCCTAGATGACCTGCCGTCCCCAGGCTCTCGAGCCAATCTACCTGTAAGCATGTAATTATTATCTTATAATCAATACAATGTAAATAATTTAACCCACATTTTTCACAGTTTTAAGTTGTTATTGTGTTAATATTTTCGTAAATTTGTATTTACTGATAATCATGAACATTCTGCATTATTTGTCATATTTTTTGTTGCATTTGTTTGTTATTGTGTTTAGTGTTGTTCTGTATGTTCCCTGTTTATTGTTATAGTGTTTAGTGTTGTTGTTCTGTATGTTCCCTGTTTATTGTTATTGTGTTTAGTGTTGTTGGCCTGTATGTTCCCTGTTTATTGTTATTGTGTTTAGTGTTGTTGTTCTGCATGTTCCCTGTTTATTGTTATTGTGTTTAGTGTTGTTGGCCTGTATGTTCCCTGTTTATTGTTATTGTGTTTAGTGTTGTTGTTCTGCATGTTCCCTGTTTATTGTTATTGTGTTTAGTGTTGTTGTTCTGCATGTTCCCTGTTTATTGTTATTGTGTTTAGTGTTGTTGTTCTGCATGTTCCCTGTTTATTGTTATTGTGTTTAGTGTTGTTGTTCTGCATGTTCCCTGTTTATTGTTATTGTGTTTAGTGTTGTTGTTCTGCATGTTCCCTGTTTATTGTTATTGTGTTTAGTGTTGTTGTTCTGCATGTTCCCTGTTTATTGTTATTGTGTTTAGTGTTGTTGTTCTGCATGTTCCCTGTTTATTGTTATTGTGTTTAGTGTTGTTGTTCTGCATGTTCCCTGTTTATTGTTATTGTGTTTAGTGTTGTTGTTCTGCATGTTCCCTGTTTATTGTTATTGTGTTTAGTGTTGTTGTTCTGCATGTTCCCTGTTTATTGTTATTGTGTTTAGTGTTGTTGTTCTGCATGTTCCCTGTTTATTGTTATTGTGTTTAGTGTTGTTGTTCTGCATGTTCCCTGTTTATTGTTATTGTGTTTAGTGTTGTTGTTCTGCATGTTCCCTGTTTATTGTTATTGTGTTTAGTGTTGTTGTTCTGCATGTTCCCTGTTTATTGTTATTGTGTTTAGTGTTGTTGTTCTGCATGTTCCCTGTTTATTGTTATTGTGTTTAGTGTTGTTGTTCTGCATGTTCCCTGTTTATTGTTATTGTGTTTAGTGTTGTTGTTCTGCATGTTCCCTGTTTATTGTTATTGTGTTTAGTGTTGTTGTTCTGCATGTTCCCTGTTTATTGTTATTGTGTTTAGTGTTGTTGTTCTGCATGTTCCCTGTTTATTGTTATTGTGTTTAGTGTTGTTGTTCTGCATGTTCCCTGTTTATTGTTATTGTGTTTAGTGTTGTTGTTCTGCATGTTCCCTGTTTATTGTTATTGTGTTTAGTGTTGTTGTTGTTCTGCATGTTCCCTGTTTATTGTTATTGTCCCTGTTAACCTTAAAGTAGTATATTACTCTCTGTTCTGTTATGTTCCAAAGAAAATGTTATGAGAAAGAGTTGAGTTGCTTGTCTAAAGCACACCCCAGTGTTCCCATTGTGTTGTTAGAGTAAATAAACTACCGTACTGTTGTTAGAACAACCGGACTCCTTCATGTAATAGTCTTTATCTCTCATCCTTAAGTATCATCTTAAGTAGTCATTTGTTAGTGTCCTTTAACGTTCTTATCTTGTTAGCCTACTTCTCCCTTTAGTGTTAAGTGTTTCACCTTCACCACCCTCCCCCCCCCCCTCACACCTTTATTTAAATTTATTCTAAATTATTTTAAGTTTTGTGGGGGAAACGCTTTGCGTAATTGTGGTTTGATTAGTACTTGTAACTCCTGTTATTACACTTGTAAACTGGTCATGTTCTTGGTACACGCAGTCTTGTAAATAGACAATAATAATAATAATAATAATAATAATATTATTATTATTATTATTATTATTATTATTATTATAATTATTACTATTATCCAACCTGTAATTTTTCTTGCAATTGTGACGGCAACTTTATTGAGTTCTTTAAAGTTAAGGTCTTCCGACACATGGCTCCCAGATCCTTCATATTGTTCTCACGGTTTATGTTATGATTTGGCTGCGTTTTGTACGTGGTGTCCGTCATGATAGTTTGTTTTCTCTATACCCCGGCAGCTGGAAGTTCATTAAACATTATGTTGTTTTCTGTGATACATTGAAAGACCTGATTTACATCTGATTGGAGGTTAGCCGTGTCCTCTACGTTGTCTACTCTCATAAACAGCCTTGGCAGAGTCACGACACTGCTAAGGATCATACTGTACCGTAGTTTGTGTCTTTGTCTATGTCCGATATGAGGATGAGAAAAGGTACTGGAGCAAGCACAGTACCCTGGGGGGGACTGAGTACCGGAGCAAGCACAATACCCTGAATGCCTGAGTACTGGAGCAAGCACAGTACCCTGAATGCCTGAGTACTGGAGCAAGCACAGTACCCTGGGGGCCTGAGTACTGGAGCAAGCACAGTACCCTGGGGGACTGAGTACTGGAGCAAGCACAGTACCCTGGGGGACTGAGTACCGGAGCAAGCACAATACCCTGAATGCCTGAGTACTGGAGCAAGCACAGTACCCTGGGGGCCTGAGTACTGGAGCAAGCACAGTACCCTGGGGGACTGAGTACCGGAGCAAGCACAATACCCTGAATGCCTGAGTACTGGAGCAAGCACAGTACCCTAGGGGACTGAGTACCGGAGCAAGCACAATACCCTGAATGCCTGAGTACTGGAGCAAGCACAGTACCCTGAATGCCTGAGTACTGGAGCAAGCACAGTACCCTGAGGGACTGAGCCTTCACGGTTGATGGTCTGAATATTACTATTATAATCTGGGTTCGTTTGGAGCTTAAAGATCCATCTCCCGACTCTGCCAGTAACTCCTCTCGTGCACATTTTGGTAGCAATAACACCTTGGTCACATTTGCAGATAGCTCTTACGAAATCTGTGTTTATTAGATAACAGTTTTGTTTATCTTCTTTGACGTCTAAGGCCATGTCAGCCTTGTTCTGAACACATGTTGTTAAGGTTATGTAGACACTGTAATTCCATGTTTTTGTAATCTTAGTTCTTAACACTCTTTCAAAGATTGTATTGGCATCTTAGTGCTATAAGTCTACTTTACTACATCCTTTGTGGAGTGGGGCGATCTTCGCAGTATTAATTATGTCAGTGATAACACCAGTATCTAGGCTCCGTCTCCAAAAAATGCTTAAGGCAAGTGATTTATTTTTTAATTCTTTGTGAATGTTGAAGTCTGGGCCTGGTCCAGAGTGCTTTAACATTCTACTGTAAAGTTCACAGCGGTTAGGGTGACATCTGATGTCCATGTTGATGTCACATTCATTACAGAATTTGTTTGGATGATTGGTGTGTCTGGGGGGGATTCAGTGAAAACAGCGTCATCTTACAACCTCAGCTGGTGCTACATAGCCTTCCCGGTTTGGTGCCTTCTATTGATAATTACTTACTTACAACCTCAACATCGCTTTGCTATCGTCTGTGAAGGTTCCATCACCCTCGGGCGAGGGCCCAGTATTGGGTGGAGCTTTTGCTCTAGAGTTTGCATAGGAGAAAAAGTATTTGGGATTACTTTGTATGGCCGTTTGCCTTCTCTGTCTCACCTAGACTCTATATTACTATTGCAGCTTGAAATCGATCATTTATATTTCTCTACATAACTTTCCTTGTTCTTGGGAGTGTGAAGAGCGTTGGAAATGTTCTGACATTTGTTTTCTTATCATATAGAGTAAACAATCTTATCCTTGCACTTTGCATCTTTTTCTCCTTGTCTATAGTGGTATTTATCTTGCACCTCTTTCTTATACACTGGGCCTATGTTCTCTAAGCTCTGGTTCTAATTTATATTATCTTGCTGTTCTTCCCAGTATATTTCTGCGTGGTCTTTATTTGTTCCTAGTTAATCTGTTTGTTATTAAAATTAAATTTGCTGAATTCTCCTCCTCTGGGATTTGAGACTGCGCAGGTCTACTCCCCATGCTAGTCTGAATGGCCCTTACTTTGTGATCTCATTAACGTGTATTTTTAATCAATATGTCCTTAATCAGCCTTATCGTTGGGGATAAAAATAAGATCTAGTGTATGTGTGTGTGTGTATGTGTGTGTGTGTGTGTGTGTGCGTGTGCGTGTGCGTGTGTGTGTGTGTGTGTGTGTGTGTGTGTGTGTGTGTTTCTATTTGGTTCTGTTATTTCTTGGTTTAAGACAAACATTATGTGTGTGTGTGACACTCACACACATATACAAGAGGTCATTTATGTGTGACTGTTCATTTAGACTGCTGTCAGGGATTCTCTCTGGTATACCGGTATTTGCCCAATTTATCAATTCTAGGTGTGGGCATTTGACATCAGGGCGCAAGACGATGTTTGGAGCAGGGTTTGCGAGGTTTTCTAAACGGTTTCCTCTTTCATAGGTTGGTCTTTAAACTGCTGAGGATATGCCTCTGGTGATTTATGTATAAGAACAACCACCACATTAAACATTTCTGTTTTGATTATCAGCACTTCCACCACATTGTTTGTGGTGTTGAGCAGCTGTGTGGAGGTGAGTGTGTGTATGGTGTACACACAGAGTGTGAGTGTGTGTGTATGGTGTACACACAGAGTGTGAGAGTGTGTATGGTGTACACACAGAGTGTGAGTGTGTGCATGGTGTACACACAGAGACTCAACCCGTTCTCGCAAATTCGTAAAGTCAATATTGACTTATTAACTACGTGCATAGGTGATATACTAAACATAATAGATACCCTTAAAAAGATTCATAGAAAACACCGACCTTACCTAACCTTGTTAGTATCTTAAGATAAGCATCTTATTGCTTCGTAATTACAATTATTACTTAACCTATACCTATTATAGGTTAGGTAATAATTGTAATTACGAAGCAATAAGATGCTTATCTTAACATACTAAGTAGGTTAGGTAAGGTCGGTGTTTTCTATGAATCTTTTTAAGGGTATCTATTATGTTAAGTATGTCACCTATGCACATATTTAATAAGTCAATATTGACTTATTAAATTTGCGAGAACGGGTTGAGAGACTCGCCCTCTAGTCTCACTCTCGTAATAGGCCGCTGACGGAGCCTCAGTTAAAGTTGCAAATATTTCATTTACCTCATTTAAGCAGCGAGTAATAAAGTGAACTTTGTTGTGCGTGTTTTGATACTTTGTAGTTTGGTCAATAAGACTGTTGTGGCCGTATTTGAGGAAGGTCTTTGTGTTGTACTTAGTGTTAGTATCTGTGGTTGTGGGGCCACGTTGTCGGTGTCCGGTCTTAGCCGTCCTTGAGGTTATCTTGAGATGACTTCGGGGCTTGGCGTCCCCGCGGCCCTGTCCTCAACTAGGTCTCCTTTTTGTTACACATTCCCAGGAAGCAGCCCGTAGCAGCTGTCTAACTCCCAGGTACCTATTTACTGCTAGGTGGACAGGAGCATCAGGGTGAAAGAAACTTTTTGCCCATTTGTCTCCGCCTCTACCGGGGATCGAACTCGGAACCTCAGGACTACGAATCCGAAGCGCTGTCCACTCAGCTGTCAGGCGCCCTTTGCCCGGCGTGATGATAGAGTTATCTTGAGGTTATCTTGAGATGATTTCGGGGATTTTTAGTGTCCCCGCGGCCCGGTCCTCGACCAGGCCTCCACCCCCCCCCCCACACACACACAAGGAACTTTTTCAGTGTCAGAGTAGTTAACGGATAGAATGCATTAGGCAGTGATGTGGTGGAGGCTGACTCCATACACAGTTTTAAATGTAGATATGATAGAGCCCAGTAGGCTCAGGAATCTGTACACCAGTTGATTGACAGTTTAGAGGCGGGACCAAAGAGCCAGAGCTCAACCCCCGGAAGCACAAATAGGTGAGTACACACACACACACAAACACACACACACACAAACACACACACACGCACACACACACAAACACACACACACACACACACACACACACACACACACACACACACAAACACACACACACACACACACACACACACACACACACACACACACACACACACACACACAAGCAAGCAATGCCCTCCCCAAACCCACCTTCCCATCCCCCCTCCCCAAATACCCCTTCCCACTCCCCTGCCCCTTCTACCCCATTGACTTCAATTCCATCTACTCCATCCCAGCTTCCACTGCACCCCTCTTCCACTCACCCCCAAACCCCACCCAACCCTCACCCCTCCTATGCACCTCCAGCCCACATTTAACCCCCTCACCTTGTGACCCCCTAACACCTTCCCCCATCTCCCTCTTCCCCTCTTCTACCCCAAAACCCCCACCTACCCCCGATTCCCCCCTAACTAATATACCCTCTCTTCCACTCCCAGCACCCATGCTCCATTCTCATCTCAACTCTCCACCCTCAGTAGCCCTCTTCCCCCCAACCTCTCAACCTCTATCTGACTCTCAGTCTCACTCTATTTCTCAACCCCCCTATGCTATTCAGACCCCTAACTTTCAGACCCATTATGCCCTTCCTACCCCCCTAGATGCCCAGACCCCATTCGCCTACCAGGCACTCCCAGGCACCCCCCTAGCACCCCCCCACTCACCCCCACAGCCCCCACTTGCCCCCCAGACACCCCCCAGTTCCCCCCAGACCCCTGGTGAAAGGGGGAACTCTGACACCCGAGTTTCCAAGAAGAGTCTCAAGGTTTGGTACACCAATGCTGATGGGGTAGCCAATAAAGCAGAAGAGATAAAAGAAAGAGTTAGTGAGGCAGACCCAGACATAGTGGCAATAGTGGAAACAAAAATAAATGGCATGATCTCGGATGCAATCTTTCCAGAGGGGTACCAGGTGATAAGAAAAGAAAGGACACAGAGACAGGGAGGAGGAGTGGCACTACTAATAAAGCGGAAATGGAAGTTTGATGAGCTGGAAAATCCGGGTACCAATGAAAGCACAAGCTTCATACATGGAACTCTGACAGTGGATGGGAAGAAGATTGTAATCTTGATACTCTACAATCCCCCACCAAACAGTAGAAGGCCCAGGCAGGAGTACGAGGACAGCAACAAGACATGTATGGATGAACTGCAGAGGGCAGCAACTTTAGCGCATAGAATGAGAGCGAAGCTGCTGGTCATGGGGGACCTAAATCACGGAGAGATAGATTGGGAAACGAGGAATCCCCATGGCGGGGAGGAGACCTGGGGAGCGAAGCTGGTAGACGTTATTGACAGGAATTTCCTAACACAGCATGTGAAAGAAGATACTAGGGAAAGAGGAGGGGATACGCCCAGCCTATTAGATCTCATTATCACTCAGAATGTAGAAGACATCGAGCAGTTGGAACATGAAATACCACTAGGAGCTAGTGACCATTGTGTCCTAGCCTTTGACTACATGATGGAGCTTAAAATTGTGACCAAAGGACAAGAGGTCCGGGAAAGGAGACTTGATTACAGAAAAGGGGACTACAGAAGGATAAGGGACTACCTGGGAGAAGTGCAGTGAGAGGAAGAACTTAGAGGAAAAACAGTACAAGGTATGATGAACCAAGTCATATTGAAATGCAAGGAGGCTGAAGATAGATTTATTCCAACAATAAAGGAAAAAAGCAGGAGGGAATATAATAACCCATGGTTTAATAGACAGTGTCAGGAAGCAAAGGTGAGAAGCAGGAGGGAGTGGAGGAAGTACAGAAGGCAAAGGACAGAGGACAACAGGATTAGATGTAACAGAGCTAGGAATGATTACATTAACATAAGACGAGTGTCGGAAAGAAATTATGAGAACGATATTGCAGTCAAAGCGAAAAAGCAACCAAAATTACTACATAGCCATATAAGAAGGAAGATGTCGGTAAATGACCAAGTGACAAGACTGAGGAAAACAGAAGGGGCATATACAGAAAGCGACAAGGAAATCTGCGAGGTACTGAATGCAAAATTCCATGGAGTGTTCACTACCGAGCCTGAGCAGCTCCCATTGTTAGAAGAGATTACCCAAGATGAAAGACTATCAGATATAGAGGTGACAGCAGAGGATGTAATGAAACAGTTGACAACACTGGATGCAAATAAAGCTGTTGGACCAGACAAAGTATCACCGTGGATACTTAAAGAGGCAGCGCAGGCTCTCAGCGTGCCTCTGGCAATGATCTTCAATGAGTCACTTATGTCGGGAGAATTGCCCAGTTGCTGGAAGGAGGCAAATGTCGTACCGATTTTCAAAAAGGGGGATAGGGAGGAGGCACTTAACTACAGACCCGTATCACTGACAAGCATCCCCTGCAAAATACTTGAAAGAATAATTAGGCTAAGACTTGTTGAGCACCTGGAGAGCATTGGGTTTGTAAACAAGCACCAACATGGGCTCTGGACAGGGAAATCATGCCTAACAAACCTTTTAGAATTCTATGATAAAGTAACAAGGATAAGGCAGGACAGAGAAGGCTGGGCAGACTGCATATTTCTTGACTGCCAAAAGGCCTTTGATACGGTACCGCACATGAGACTGCTATACAAACTTGAGAGGCAGGCAGGAGTAAGCGGAAAGGCCCTAGTATGGGTGAAGAACTACCTAACAGGAAGGAGCCAGAGGGTAATGGTAAGGGGCGAAAAGTCGGACTGGCGAACAGTAACAAGTGGAGTACCTCAAGGATCGGTGCTGGGACCAATCCTCTTTCTAATTTACGTAAATGATATGTTTACAGGAGTGGAATCATACATGTCGATGTTTGCAGATGACGCAAAATTAATGAGAAGAGTTGTGACAGACGAGGATTGTAGGATCCTCCAAGAGGACTTAAACAGGCTGCAGAGATGGTCAGAGAAATGGCTACTGGAGTTTAACACCAGTAAATGTAAAGTTATGGAAATGGGATCAGGTGACAGGAGACCAAAGGGACAGTACACAATGAAGGGGAACAGCCTACCTGTAACGATTCGAGAAAGAGACCTGGGAGTGGATGTGACACCTAATCTAACTCCTGAGGCACATATAAATAGGATAACGACAGCAGCGTACTCTACACTGGCGAAAATTAGAACTTCATTCAGAAACCTAAATGAGGAAGCTTTTAGGGCGCTTTACACTGCCTACGTGAGACCCGTCTTAGAGTATGCCGCGCCATCATGGAGCCCCCACCTGAAGAAACACATAAAGAAACTGGAGAAGGTTCAGAGGTTTGCGACGAGGCTTGTCCCAGAGCTACGAGGGATGGGATATGAAGAGCGGCTGAAGGAACTGAACCTTACGACACTAGAGAAAAGAAGGGAGAGAGGAGATATGATAGGGACATATAAAATACTCAGGGGAATTGACAAAGTGGAAATAGATGAAATGTTCACACGTAATAATAACAGAACGAGGGGACATGGGTGGAAACTGGAAACTCAGATGAGTCACAGAGATGTTAGGAAGTTTTCTTTTAGCGTGAGAGTAGTAGAAAAATGGAATGCACTTGGGGAACAGGTTGTGGAAGCAAATACTATTCATACTTTTAAAACTAGGTATGATAGGGAAATGGGACAGGAGTCATTGCTGTAAACAACCGATAGCTAGAAAGGCGGGATCCAAGAGTCAATGCTCGATCCTGCAAGCACATATAGGTGAGTACATATAGGTGATACAGATATCACATAGATATGATAGAGCCCAATAGGCTCAGGAACCTGTACACCTGTTGATTGACGGTTGAGAGGCGGGACCAAAGAGCCAGAGCTCAACCCCCGCAAGCACAACTAGGTGAGTACAACTAGGTGAGTACACACACACACACACACACACACACACACACACACACACACACACACACACACACACACACAAACACACACACACACACACACAAACAAACACACACACACAAACACACACACACACACACACAAACACACACACACACACACACACACACACACACACACACACACACAAACACACACACACACACAAACACACACAAACACACACACACACACACACACACACACACACACACACACACACACACACACACACACACACACACACACACACGTACGTTATTTCAAAGCGTTATATGACAAAGAGTGCTGGGAAGACGGGACACCACGAGCGTAGCTCTCATCCTGTAACTACACTTAGGTAATTACACTTAGGTAATTACACACAAACACACACAAACACACACACACACACAAACACACACACACAAACACACACACACAAACACACACACACAAACACACACACACACACACACACACACACACACAGCTTTGGAGGAAAATAGCCTCGTTACACACCACCAACATGGGTTCAGAGATGGTAAATCGTGCCTCACAGGTTTAATAGTATTCTATGACCAAACAACAAAAATTAGGCAAGAAAGAGAAGGGTGGGCAGACTGGATTTTCTTGGACTGTCAGAAAGCCTTTGACACTGTACCCCATAAAAGGCTGTTACAAAAGTTAGAGCAACAGGCAGGAATAAAAGGTAAGGTGCTCCAGTGGATAAGGGAGTATCTAAGCAACAGGAAACAGCGAGTAACTGTGAGGGGGGGAGACATCAGAGTGACAAGATGTCACCAGTGGAGTCCCACAGGGCTCTGTACTTGGACCCATCCTGATTTTAATATATGTAAATGATCTTCCAGAGTGTATAGACTCATTCCTTTCAATGTTTGCTGATGATGCAAAACCTATGAGAAGAATCAAGACAGAAGAAGATAGACAGAGACTACAGGATGACCTGGACAAACTGGAGAAATGGTCTAGAAAATGGCTGCTAAAGTTCAACTCAGTAATGAAATCAGTCGAAGAGAGCAGACGGCTGAAAACAAGGTATCATCTGGGAGGTGAAATCCTGCAAGAGTAGGATCTCTATTTGAATAGAAAGAAAGATCTGGGGGTTGATATCACACCGAACCTGTCCCCAGAGGCCCACATCAAAAGGATATCATCAGCGGCATGTGTTAGATTGGCCAACATAACAACTGCCTTTAGAAACATGAGTAAGGAATCGTTAATGACCTTGTATACCACTTATGTCAGACCAATCCTGGAGTATGCAGCTCCAGCCTGGGGTCTATACCTAGCTAAACAGACAAAGTTAGAGAAGATTCAGAGGTAAGCCACCAGACAAGTCCCAGAACTGAGAGGAATGAGCTACGAGGAAAAGGCTACAGGAGGCTACCTCTAAGGCTACCTCACTTCCCTGGAGGACAGAATAGTAAACGGACACATGATCACCACCTACAAAATTCTCAGAGGAATTGACAGGATGAACAAAGATAAAGTGTTTAACACTAGTGGTGCACGAACAAGGGGACACAGGTGGATATTGAGTACCCAAAAGAGCCACAGGGAAGTCTTAAAGAACTTTTTCAGAGTAGTTAACAGAGGGAATGTAGATATGATAGAGCCCAGTAGGCTCAGGAACCTGTACACCAGTTGATTGACAGTTGAGAGGCGGGACCAAAGAGCCAAAGCTCAATCCCCGCAAGAGAGAGAGTGCACACTAGCAGGACACTGCAGGTACACTGTAAGAGCAGGACATTGTAGGTACAGTGTAAGAGCAGGACACTGTAGGAACACTGTAAGAGCAGGACATTGTAGGTACAGTGTAAGAGCAGGACACTGTAGGTACAGTGTAAGAGCAGGACACTGTAGGTAGGTGTAAGAGCAGGACATTGTAGGTACAGTGTAAGAGCAGGAAACTGTAGGTACAGTGTAAGAGCAGGACATTGTAGGTACAGTGTAAGAGCAGGACACTGTAGGTACACTGTAAGAGCAGGACATTGTAGGTACAGTGCAAGAGCAGGACACTGTAGGTACAGTGTAAGAGCAGGACACTGTAGGTACAGTGTAAGAGCAGGACACTGTAGGTACAGTGTAAGAGCAGGGCACTGTAGGTACAGTGTAAGAGCAGGACACTGTAGGTACACTGTAAGAGCAGGACACTGTAGGTACACTGTAAGAGCAGGACACTGTAGGTACAGTGTAAGAGCAGGACACTGTAGGTACACTGTAAGAGCAGGACACTATAGGAACACTGTAGGGACACTGTAAGAGCAGGACACTATAGGTACACTGTAGGAACACTGTAAGAGCAGGACACTATAGGTACACTGTAGGTACACTGTAAGAGCAGGACACTGTAGGAACACTGTAAGAGCAGGACACTATAGGTACACTGTAGGTACACTGTAAGAGCAGGACACTGTAGGAACACTGTAAGAGCAGGACACTATAGGTACACTGTAAGAACACTGTAAGAGCAGGACACTATATTACACTGTAGGTACAGTGTAAGAGCAGGACACTATAGGTACACTGTAGGTACAGTGTAAGAGCAGGACACTATAGGTACACTGTAGGGACACTGTAAGAGCAGGACACTATAGGTACACTGTAGGTACAGTGTAAGAGCAGGACACTATAGGTACACTGTAGGTACAGTGTAAGAGCAGGACACTATAGGTACACTGTAGGTACAGTGTAAGAGCAGGACACTATAGGTACACTGTAGGGACACTGTAAGAGCAGGACACTATAGGTACACTGAAGGTACAGTGTAAGAGCAGGACACTATAGGTACACTGTAGGTACAGTGTAAGAGCAGGACACTATAGGTACACTGTAGGGACTCTGTAAGAGCAGGACACTATAGGAACACTGTAGGGACACTGTAAGAGCAGGACACTATAGGTACACTGTAGGGACACTGTAAGAGCAGGACACTGTAGGTACACTGTAGAGACACTGTAAGAGCAGGACACTATAGGTACACTGTAGGGACACTGTAAGAGCAGGACACTATAGGTACACTGTAGGGACACTGTAAGAGCAAGACACTATAGGTACACTGTAGGTACAGTGTAAGAGCAGGACACTGTAGGTACACTGTAGAGGCACTGTAAGAGCAGGACACTAAAGGTACACTGTAGGGACACTGTAAGAGCAGGACACTATAGGTACAATGTAGGGACACTGTAAGAGCAGGACACTATAGGTACACTGTAGGTACAGTGTAAGAGCAGGACACTGTAGGTACACTGTAGAGTCACTGTAAGAGCAGGACACTATAGGAACACTGTAGGGACAATGTAAGAGCAGGACACTATAGGTACACTGTAGGGACACTGTAAGAGCAGGACACTATAGGTACACTGTAGGAACACTGTAAGAGCAGGACACTGTAGGGACACTGTAAGAGCAGGACACTATAGGTACACTGTAGGTACAGTGTAAGAGCAGGACACTATAGGTACACTGTAGGGACACTGTAAGAGCAGGACACTATAGGTACACTGTAGGTACAGTGTAAGAGCAGGACACTGTAGGTACACTGTAGGGACACTGTAAGAGCAGGACACTGTAGGTACACTGTAGGGACACTGTAAGAGCAGGACACTATAGGAACACTGTAGGGACACTGTAAGAGCAGGACACTATAGGTACACTGTAGGGACACTGTAAGAGCAGGACACTATAGGTACACTGTAGGTACAGTGTAAGAGCAGGACACTATAGGTACACTGTAGGTACAGTGTAAGAGCAGGACACTATAGGTACACTGTAGGTACAGTGTAAGAGCAGGACACTATAGGAACACTGTAGGGACACTGTAAGAGCAGGACACTATAGGTACACTGTAGGAACACTGTAAGAGCAGGACACTATAGGTACACTGTAGGTACAGTGTAAGAGCAGGACACTATAGGTACACTGTAGGTACAGTGTAAGAGCAGGACACTATAGGTACACTGTAGGGACACTGTAAGAGCAGGACACTATAGGTACACTGTAGGTACAGTGTAAGAGCAGGACACTGTAGGTACACTGTAGGGACACTGTAAGAGCAGGACACTGTAGGTACACTGTAGGGACACTGTAAGAGCAGGACACTGTAAGAGCAGGACACTATAGGAACACTGTAGGTACAGTGTAAGAGCAGGACACTATAGGTACACTGTAGGGACACTGTAAGATCAGGACACTATAGGAACACTGTAGGGACACTGTAAGAGCAGGACACTATAGGTAAAATGTAGGTACAGTGTAAGAGCAGGACACTGTAGGTACAGTGTAAGAGCAGGACACTGTAGGTACAGTGTAAGAGCAGGACACTATAGGAACACTGTAGGGACACTGTAAGAGCAGGACACTATAGGTACACTGTAGGGACACTGTAAGAGCAGGACACTATAGGTACACTGTAAGAGCAGGACACTATAGGTACACTGTAGGAACACTGTAAGAGCAGGACACTATAGGTACACTGTAGGTACACTGTAAGAGCAGGACACTAAAGGTACACTGTAGGGACACTGTAAGAGCAGCACACTATAGGTACACTGTAGATACAGTGTAAGAGCAGGACACTGTAGGTACACTGTAAGAGCAGGACACTATAGGTACACTGTAGGGACACTGTAAGAGCAGGACACTATAGGTACACTGTAGGTACACTGTAAGAGCAGGACACTGTAGGAACACTGTAGGTACACTGTAAGAGCAGGACACTGTAGGAACACTGTAAGCGCAGGACACTATAGGTACACTGTAGGTACACTGTAAGAGCAGGACACTGTAGGAACACTGTAAGAGCAGGACACTATAGGTACACTGTAGGTACAGTGTAAGAGCAGGACACTGTAGGTACACTGTAAGAGCAGGACACTATAGGTACACTGTAGGGACACTGTAAGAGCAGGACACTATAGGTACACTGTAGGTACACTGTAAGAGCAGGACACTGTAGGAACACTGTAAGAGCAGGACACTATAGGTACACTGTAGGGACACTGTAAGAGCAGGACACTATAGGTACAC
Organism: Procambarus clarkii; assembly: GCF_040958095.1. Lineage (NCBI taxonomy): Eukaryota > Metazoa > Arthropoda > Malacostraca > Decapoda > Cambaridae > Procambarus > Procambarus clarkii. The sequence continues at coordinate 13,057,612 of NC_091207.1, forward strand.
TGTAGGTACAGTGTAAGAGCAGGACACTGTAGGTACACTGTAAGAACAGGACACTATAGGTACACTGTAGGGACACTGTAAGAGCAGGACACTATAGGTACACTGTAGGTACACTGTAAGAGCAGGACACTGTAGGAACACTGTAAGAGCAGGACACTATAGGTACACTGTAGGTACACTGTAAGAGCAGGACACTGTAGGAACACTGTAAGAGCAGGACACTATAGGTACACTGTAGGTACACTGTAAGAGCAGGACACTGTAGGAACACTGTAAGAGCAGGACACTATAGGTACACTGTAGGTACACTGTAAGAGCAGGACACTGTAGGGACACTGTAAGAGCAGGACACTATAGGTACACTGTAGGGACACTGTAAGAGCAGGACACTGTAGGAACACTGTAAGAGCAGGACACTATAGGTACACTGTAGGTACACTGTAAGAGCAGGACACTGTAGGGACACTGTAAGAGCAGGACACTATAGGTACACTGTAGGAACACTGTAAGAGCAGGACACTATAGGTACACTGTAGGTACACTGTAAGAGCAGGACACTAAAGGTACACTGTAGGGACACTGTAAGAGCAGGACACTATAGGTACACTGTAGATACAGTGTAAGAGCAGGACACTGTAGGGACACTGTAAGAGCAGGACACTATAGGTACACTGTAGGGACACTGTAAGAGCAGGACACTGTAGGAACACTGTAAGAGCAGGACACTATAGGTACACTGTAGGTACACTGTAAGAGCAGGACACTGTAGGGACACTGTAAGAGCAGGACACTATAGGTACACTGTAGGGACACTGTAAGAGCAGGACACTGTAGGAACACTGTAAGAGCAGGACACTATAGGTACACTGTAGGTACACTGTAAGAGCAGGACACTGTAGGGACACTGTAAGAGCAGGACACTATAGGTACACTGTAGGGACACTGTAAGAGCAGGACACTATAGGAACACTGTAGGGACACTGTAAGAGCAGGACACTATAGGTACACTGTAGGTACAGTGTAAGAGCAGGACACTATAGGTACACTGTAGGTACAGTGTAAGAGCAGGACACTATAGGTACACTGTAGGTACAGTGTAAGAGCAGGACACTATAGGTACACTGTAGGGACACTGTAAGAGCAGGACACTATAGGTACACTGTAGGGACACTGTAAGAGCAGGACACTATAGGTACACTGTAGGGACACTGTAAGAGCAGGACACTATAGGTACACTGTAGGGACACTGTAAGAGCAGTACACTATAGGTACACTGTAGGTACAGTGTAAGAGCAGGACACTATAGGTACACTGTAGGTACAGTGTAAGAGCAGGACACTATAGGTACACTGTAGGGACACTGTAAGAGCAGGACACTATAGGTACACTGTAGGGACACTGTAAGAGCAGGACACTATAGGTACACTGTAGGTACACTGTAAGAGCAGGACACTGTAGGTACACTGTAGAGACACTGTAAGAGCAGGACACTATAGGTACACTGTAGGGACACTGTAAGAGCAGGACACTATAGGTACACTGTAGGGACACTGTAAGAGCAGGACACTATAGGTACACTGTAGGTACAGTGTAAGAGCAGGACACTGTAGGTACACTGTAGAGACACTGTAATAGCAGGACACTATAGGTACACTGTAGGGACACTGTAAGAGCAGGACACTATAGGTACACTGTAGGAACACTGTAAGAGCAGGACACTGTAGGGACACTGTAAGAGCAGGACACTATAGGTACACTGTAGGTACAGTGTAAGAGCAGGACACTATAGGTACACTGTAGGGACACTGTAAGAGCAGGACACTATAGGTACACTGTAGGTACAGTGTAAGAGCAGGACACTGTAGGTACACTGTAGGGACACTGTAAGAGCAGGACACTGTAGGTACACTGTAGGGACACTGTAAGAGCAGGACACTATAGGAACACTGTAGGGACACTGTAAGAGCAGGACACTATAGGTACACTGTAGGGACACTGTAAGAGCAGGACACTATAGGTACACTGTAGGGACACTGTAAGAGCAGGACACTATAGGTACACTGTAGGAACACTGTAAGAGCAGGACACTATAGGTACACTGTAGGTACACTGTAAGAGCAGGACACTATAGGTACACTGTAGGTACAGTGTAAGAGCAGGACACTATAGGTACACTGTAGGAACACTGTAAGAGCAGGACACTATAGGAGCACTGTAGGGACACTGTAAGAGCAGGACACTATAGGTACACTGTAGGGACACTGTAAGAGCAGGACACTGTAGGAATACTGTAAGAGCAGGACACTATAGGTACACTGTAGAGACACAGGTATCGCCGCCCAGGACACATGCTACATACACCATGTGTACTGCAGCATACAATATGCATCACACATTGCACAATGTTATGCAGAGTATGTTTAGTAATGTTGCACTTCACTCTTCTGCACACCTCATGTGCTCACTCCCACAGTCACACTGTAGGTGGTAAGGTCTCCCACAGTCACACTGTAGGGGGTGAGGTCACCCACAGTCACACTGTAGGTGGTGAGGTCTCCCACAGTCACACTGTAGGCGGTAAGGTTTCCCACAGTCACACTGGTGTAGGTGGTAAGGTCTCCCACAGTCACTCTGGTGTAGGGGGTAAGGTCTACCACAGTCACACTGGTGTAGGTGGTAAGGTCTCCCACAGTCAAACTGGTGTAGGTGGTAAGGTCTCCCACAGTCACTCTGGTGTAGGTGGTAAGGTCTCCCACAGTCACACTGGTGTAGGGGGTAAGGTTTCCCACAGTCACACTGTAGGTGGTAAGGTCTCCCACAGTCACACTGTAGGGGGTAAGGTCTCCCACAGTCACACTGTAGGTGGTAAGGTTTTCCACAGTCACACTGGTGTAGGTGGTAAGGTCTCCCACAGTCACTCTGGTGTAGGTGGTAAGGTCTCCCACAGTCACACTGGTGTAGGTGGTAAGGTCTCCCACAGTCACACTGGTGTAGGGGGTAAGGTCTCCCACAGTCACAATGTAGGGGGTAAGGTCTCCCACAGTCACACTGGTGTAGGTGGTAAGGTCTCCCACAGTCACACTGTAGGGGGTAAGGTCTCCCACAGTCACTCTGGTGTAGGTGGTAAGGTCTCCAACAGTCACTCTGGTGTAGGTGGTAAGGTCTCCCACAGTCACACTGGTGTAGGGGGTAAGGTCTCCCACAGTCACACTGGTGTAGGGGGTAAGGTCTCCCACAGTCACACTGGTGTAGGTGGTAAGGACTCCCACAGTCACACTGGTGTAGGGGGTAAGGTCTCCCACAGTCACACTGGTGTAGGGGGTAAGGTCTCCCACAGTCACTCTGGTGTAGGGGGTAAGGTCTCCCACAGTCACACTGGTGTAGGTGGTAAGGTCTCCCACAGTCACACTGGTGTAGGGGGTAAGGTCTCCCACAGTCACACTGTAGGTGGTAAGGTCTCCCACAGTCACACTGTAGGGGGTAAGGTCTCCCACAGTCACACTGGTGTAGGTGGTAAGGTCTCCCACAGTCACACTGGTGTAGGTGGTAAGGTCTCCCACAGTCACACTGTAGGGGGTAAGGTCCCCCACAGTCACACTGGTGTAGGTGGTAAGGACTCCCACAGTCACACTGGTGTAGAGGGTAAGGTCTCCCACAGTCACACTGGTGTAGGTGGTAAGGTCTCCCACAGTCACACTGGTGTAGATGGTAAGGTCTCCCACAGTCACACTGGTGTAGGTGGTAAGGTCTTCCACAGTCACACTGGTGTAGAGGGTAAGGTCTCCCACAGTCACACTGGGGTAGGGGTAAGGTCTCCCACAGTCACACTGGTGTAGGTGGTAAGGTCTCCCACAGTCACACTGGTGTAGGGGGTAAGGTCTCCCACAGTCACACTGGTGTAGGTGGTAAGGTCTCCCACAGTCACACTGGTGTAGGGGTAAGGTCTCCCACAGTCACACTGGTGTAGAGGGTAAGGTCTCCCACAGTCACACTGGTGTAGGGGTAAGGTCTCCCACAGTCACACTGGTGTAGGGGGTAAGGTCTCCCACAGTCACACTGGTGTAGGGGGTAAGGTCTCCCACAGTCACACTGGTGTAGGTGGTAAGGTCTCCCACAGTCACACTGGTGTAGGGGGTAAGGTCTCCCACAGTCACACTGGTGTAGGGGGTAAGGTCTCCCACAGTCACACTGGTGTAGGGGGTAAGGTCTCCCACAGTCACACTGGTGTAGGTGGTAAGGACTCCCACAGTCACTCTGTAGGTGGTAAGGTCTCCCACAGTCACACTGGTGTAGGGGGAAGGTCTCCCACAGTCACACTGGTGTAGGTGGTAAGGTCTCCCACAGTCACACTGGTGTAGGGGGTAAGGTCTCCCACAGTCACACTGGTGTAGGGGGTAAGGTCTCCCACAGTCACACTGGTGTAGGTGGTAAGGACTCCCACAGTCACACTGTAGGTGGTAAGGTCTCCCACAGTCACACTGGTGTAGGGGGAAGGTCTCCCACAGTCACACTGGTGTAGGTGGTAAGGTCTTCCACAGTCACACTGGTGTAGAGGGTAAGGTCTCCCACAGTCACACTGGTGTAGGTGGTAAGGTCTCCCACAGTCACACTGGTGTAGGTGGTAAGGTTTCCCACAGTCACACTGTAGGGGGTAAGGTCTCCCACAGTCACACTGGTGTAGGGGGTAAGGTCTCCCACAGTCACACTGGTGTAGGAGGTAAGGTCTCCCACAGTCACACTGTAGGGGGTAAGGTCTCCCACAGTCACACTGGTGTAGGTGGTAAGGTCTCCCACAGTCACACTGGTGTAGGGGGTAAGGTCTCCCACAGTCACACTGGTGTAGGTAGTAAGGTCTTCAACAGTCACACTGTAGGTGGTAAGGTCTCCCACAGTCACACTGGTGTAGGTGGTAAGGTCTCCCACAGTCACACTGTAGGGGGTAAGGTCTCCCACAGTCACACTGGTGTAGGGGGTAAGGTCTTCCACAGTCATACTGTAGGTGGTAAGGTCTCCCACAGTCACACTGGTGTAGGTGGTAAGGTCTCCCACAGTCACACTGTAGGGGGTAAGGTCTCCCACAGTCACACTGGTGTAGGGGGTAAGGTCTTCAACAGTCACACTGTATGTGGTAAGGTCTCCCACAATCACACTGGTGTAGGTGGTAAGGTCTCCCACAGTCACTCTGGTGTAGGGGGTAAGGTCTCCCACAGTCACACTGGTGTAGGTGGTAAGGTCTCCCACAGTCACACTGGTGTAGAGGTTAAGGTCTCCCACAGTCACACTGGTGTAGGTGGTAAGGAGTCCCACAGTCACACTGGTGTAGGTGGTAAGGTCTCCCACAGTCACACTGGTGTAGGTGGTAATGTCTCCCACAGTTACACTGGTGAAGGTGGTAAGGTCTCCCACAGTCACACTGGTGTAGGGGGTAAGGTCTCCCACAGTCACACTGGTGTAGGTGGTAAGGTCTCCCACAGACACACTGTAGGGGGTAAGGTCTCCCACAGTCACACTGGTGTAGGTGGTAAGGTCTCCCACAGTCACACTGGTGTAGATGGTAAGGTCTCCCACAGTCACCCTGGTGTAGGGGGTAAGGTCTACCACAGTCACACTGGTGTAGGTGGTAAGGTCTCCCACAGTCACACTGGTGTAGGTGGTAAGGTCTCCTACAGTCACACTGTAGAGGGTAATGTCCCCCACAGTCACACTGGTGTAGGTGGTAAGGTTTCCCACAGTCACACTGGTGTAGGTGGTAAGGTCTCCCACAGTCACACTGGTGTAGGGGGTAAGGTCTCCCACAGTCACACTGGTGTAGGTGGTAAGGACTCCCACAGTCACACTGGTGTAGATGATAAGATCTCCCACAGTCACACTGGTGTAGGTGGTAAGGTCTCCCACAGTCACACTGGTGTAGGTGGTAAGGTCTCCCACAGTCACACTGTAGGTGGTAAGGTCTCCCACAGACACACTGGTGTAGGTGGTAAGGTCTACCACAGTCACACTGGTGTAGATGGTAAGATCTCCCACAGTTACACTGGTGTAGGTGGTAAGGTCTCCCACAGTCACACTGTAGGTGGTAAGGTCTACCACAGTTTCACTGTAGGTGGTAAGGTCTCCCACAGTCACACTGTAGGTGGTAAGGTCTCCCACAATCACTCTGGTGTAGGGGGAAAGGTCTCCCACAGTCACACTGGTGTAGGTGGTAAGGACTCCCACAGTCACACTGGTGTAGAGGGTAAGGTCTCCCACAGTCACTCTGGTGTAGGTGGTAAGGTCTCCCACAGTCACACTGGTGTAGGGGGTAAGGTCTACCACAGTCACACTGGTGTAGGTGGTAAGGACTCCCACAGTCACACTGGTGTAGGGGGTAAGGTCTCCCACAGTCACACTGGTGTAGGTGGTAAGGTCTCCCACAGTCACACTGGTGTAGAGGGTAAGGTCTCTCACAGTCACACTGGTGTAGGTGGTAAGGACTCCCACAGTCACACTGGTGTAGGTGGTAAGGTCTCCCACAGTCACACTGTAGGTGGTAAGGTCTCCCACAGTCACACTGGTGTAGGTGGTAAGGTCTACCACAGTCACACTGGTGTAGATGGTAAGATCTCCCACAGTCACACTGGTGTAGGTGGTAAGGTCTCCCACAGTCACACTGTAGGTGGTAAGGTCTCCCACAGTCACTCTGGTGTAGGGGGAAAGGTCTCCCACAGTCACACTGGTGTAAGTGGTAAGGACTCCCACAGTCACACTGGTGTAGAGGGTAAGGTCTCCCACAGTCACTCTGGTGTAGGTGGTAAGGTCTCCCACAGTCACACTGGTGTAGGGGGTAAGGTCTACCACAGTCACACTGGTGTAGGTGGTAAGGACTCCCACACTCACACTGGTGTAGGGGGTAAGGTCTCCCACAGTCACACTGGTGTAGGTGGTAAGGTCTCCCACAGTCACACTGGTGTAGAGGGTAAGGTGTCCCACAGTCACACTGGTGTAGGTGGTAAGGACTCCCACAGTCACACTGGTGTAGGTGGTAAGGTCTCCCACAGTCACACTGGTGTAGGTGGTAAGGTCTCCCACAGTCACACTGGTGAAGGTGGTAAGGTCTCCCACAGTCACACTGGTGTAGGGGGTAAGGTCTCCCACAGTCACACTGGTGTAGGTGGTAAGGTCTCCCACAGACACACTGTAGGGGGTAAGGTCTCCCACAGTCACACTGGTGTAGGTGGTAAGGTCTCCCACAGTCACACTGGTGTAGATGGTAAGGTCTCCCACAGTCACCCTGGTGTAGGGGGTAAGGTCTACCACAGTCACACTGGTGTAGGTGGTAAGGTCTCCCACAGTCACACTGGTGTAGGTGGTAAGGTCTCCTACAGTCACACTGTAGAGGGTAAGGTCCCCCACAGTCACACTAGTGTAGGTGGTAAGGTCTCCCACAGTCACACTGGTGTAGGTGGTAAGGTCTCCCACAGTCACACTGGTGTAGGGGGTAAGGTCTCCCACAGTCACACTGGTGTAGGTGGTAAGGACTCCCACAGTCACACTGGTGTAGATGGTAAGATCTCCCACAGTCACACTGGTGTAGGTGGTAAGGTCTCCCACAGTCACACTGGTGTAGGTGGTAAGGTCTCCCACAGTCACACTGTAGGTGGTAAGGTCTCCCACAGTCACACTGGTGTAGGTGGTAAGGTCTACCACAGTCACACTGGTGCAGGGGGTAAGGTCTCCCACAGTCACACTGGTGTAGGGGGTAAGGTCTCCCACAGTCACACTGGTGTAGGGGGTAAGGTCTCCCACAGTCACACTAGTGTAGGGGGTAAGGTCTCCCACAGTCACACTGTAGGTGGAAAGGTCTCCCACAGACACACTGGTGTAGGTGGCAAGGACTCCCACAGACACACTGGTGTAGGGGGTAAGGTCTCCCACAGTCACACTGGTGTAGGGGGTAAGGTCTCCCACAGTCACACTGGTGTAGGGGGTAAGGTCTACCACAGTCACACTGGTGTAGTGGGAAAGGTCTCCCACAGTCACACTGGTGTAGGGGGTAAGGTCTCCAACAGTCACACTGGTGTAGGGGGTAAGGTCTCCCTCAGTCACACTGGTGTAGGTGGTAAGGTCTCCCACAGTCACACTGGTGTAGGTGGTAAGGTCTCCCACAGTCACACTGGTGTAGGTGGTAAGGTCTCCCACAGTCACACTAGTGTAGGGGGTAAGGTCTCCCACAGTCACCCTGGTGTAGGTGGTAAGGTCTCCCACAGTCACACTGTAGGTGGTAAGGTCTCCCACAGTCACACTGGTGTAGGTGGTAAGGTCTCCCACAGTCACACTAGTGTAGGGGGTAAGGTCTCCCACAGTCACCCTGGTGTAGGTGGTAAGGTCTCCCACAGTCACACTGTAGGTGGTAAGGTCTCCAACAGTCACACTGGTGTAGGGGGTAAGGTCTCCCTCAGTCACACTGGTGTAGGGGGTAAGGTCTCCCACAGTCACACTGGTGTAGGTGGTAAGGTCTCCCACAGTCACACTGGTGTAGAGGGTAAGGTCTCCCACAGTCACACTGGTGTAGGTGGTAAGGACTCCCACAGTCACACTGGTGTAGGTGGTAAGGTCTCCCACAGTCACACTGGTGTAGGTGGTAAGGTCTCCCACAGACACACTGTAGGGGGTAAGGTCTCCCACAGTCACACTGGTGTAAGTGGTAAGGTCTCCCACAGTCACACTGGTGTAGATGGTAAGGTCTCCCACATTCACCCTGGTGTAGGGGGTAAGGTCTACCACAGTCACACTGGTGTAGGTGGTAAGGTCTCCCACAGTCACACTGGTGTAGGTGGTAAGGTCTCCTACAGTCACACTGTAGAGGGTAAGGTCCCCCACAGTCACACTGGTGTAGGTGGTAAGGTCTCCCACAGTCACACTGGTGTAGGTGGTAAGGTCTCCCACAGTCACACTGGTGTAGGGGGTAAGGTCTCCCACAGTCACACTGGTGTAGGTGGTAAGGACTCCCACAGTCACACTGGTGTAGATGGTAAGATCTCCCACAGTCACACTGGTGTAGGTGGTAAGGTCTCCCACAGTCACACTGGTGTAGGTGGTAAGGTCTCCCACAGTCACACTGTAGGTGGTAAGGTCTCCCACAGTCACACTGGTGTAGGTGGTAAGGTCTACCACAGTCACACTGGTGTAGATGGTAAGATCTCCCACAGTCACACTGGTGTAGGTGGTAAGGTCTCCCACAGTCACACTGTAGGTGGTAAGGTCTCCCACAGTCACTCTGGTGTAGGGGGAAAGGTCTCCCACAGTCACACTGGTGTAAGTGGTAAGGACTCCCACAGTCACACTGGTGTAGAGGGTAAGGTCTCCCACAGTCACTCTGGTGTAGGTGGTAAGGTCTCCCACAGTCACACTGGTGTAGGGGGTAAGGTCTACCACAGTCACACTGGTGTAGGTGGTAAGGACTCCCACACTCACACTGGTGTAGGGGGTAAGGTCTCCCACAGTCACACTGGTGTAGGTGGTAAGGTCTCCCACAGTCACACTGGTGTAGAGGGTAAGGTGTCCCACAGTCACACTGGTGTAGGTGGTAAGGACTCCCACAGTCACACTGGTGTAGGTGGTAAGGTCTCCCACAGTCACACTGGTGTAGGTGGTAAGGTCTCCCACAGTCACACTGGTGAAGGTGGTAAGGTCTCCCACAGTCACACTGGTGTAGGGGGTAAGGTCTCCCACAGTCACACTGGTGTAGGTGGTAAGGTCTCCCACAGACACACTGTAGGGGGTAAGGTCTCCCACAGTCACACTGGTGTAGGTGGTAAGGTCTCCCACAGTCACACTGGTGTAGATGGTAAGGTCTCCCACAGTCACCCTGGTGTAGGGGGTAAGGTCTACCACAGTCACACTGGTGTAGGTGGTAAGGTCTCCCACAGTCACACTGGTGTAGGTGGTAAGGTCTCCTACAGTCACACTGTAGAGGGTAAGGTCCCCCACAGTCACACTAGTGTAGGTGGTAAGGTCTCCCACAGTCACACTGGTGTAGGTGGTAAGGTCTCCCACAGTCACACTGGTGTAGGGGGTAAGGTCTCCCACAGTCACACTGGTGTAGGTGGTAAGGACTCCCACAGTCACACTGGTGTAGATGGTAAGATCTCCCACAGTCACACTGGTGTAGGTGGTAAGGTCTCCCACAGTCACACTGGTGTAGGTGGTAAGGTCTCCCACAGTCACACTGTAGGTGGTAAGGTCTCCCACAGTCACACTGGTGTAGGTGGTAAGGTCTACCACAGTCACACTGGTGCAGGGGGTAAGGTCTCCCACAGTCACACTGGTGTAGGGGGTAAGGTCTCCCACAGTCACACTGGTGTAGGGGGTAAGGTCTCCCACAGTCACACTAGTGTAGGGGGTAAGGTCTCCCACAGTCACACTGTAGGTGGAAAGGTCTCCCACAGACACACTGGTGTAGGTGGCAAGGACTCCCACAGACACACTGGTGTAGGGGGTAAGGTCTCCCACAGTCACACTGGTGTAGGGGGTAAGGTCTCCCACAGTCACACTGGTGTAGGGGGTAAGGTCTACCACAGTCACACTGGTGTAGTGGGAAAGGTCTCCCACAGTCACACTGGTGTAGGGGGTAAGGTCTCCAACAGTCACACTGGTGTAGGGGGTAAGGTCTCCCTCAGTCACACTGGTGTAGGTGGTAAGGTCTCCCACAGTCACACTGGTGTAGGTGGTAAGGTCTCCCACAGTCACACTGGTGTAGGTGGTAAGGTCTCCCACAGTCACACTAGTGTAGGGGGTAAGGTCTCCCACAGTCACCCTGGTGTAGGTGGTAAGGTCTCCCACAGTCACACTGTAGGTGGTAAGGTCTCCCACAGTCACACTGGTGTAGGTGGTAAGGTCTCCCACAGTCACACTGTAGGTGGTAAGGTCTCCCACAGTCACACTGGTGTAGGAGGTAAGGTCTCCCACAGTCACACTGGTGTAGGGGGTAAGGTCTCCCACAGTCACACTGGTGTAGGGGGTAAGGTCTCCCACAGTCACACTGTAGGTGGTAAGGTCTCCCACAGTCACACTGGTGTAGGGGGTAAGGTCTCCCACAGTCACACTGTAGGTGGTAAGGTCTCCCACAGTCACACTGGTGTAGGTGGTAAGGTCTCCCACAGTCACACTGGTGTAGGGGGTAAGGTCTCCCACAGTCACACTGTAGGGGGTAAGGTCTCCCACAGTCACACTGGTGTAGGTGGTAAGGTCTCCCACAGTCACACTGGTGTAGGTGGTAAGGTCTCCCACAGTCACACTGGTGTAGGGGGTAAGGTCTCCCACAGTCACACTGGTGTAGGGGGTAAGGTCTCCCACAGTCACACTGTAGGGGGTAAGGTCTCCCACAGTCACACTGGTGTAGGAGGTAAGGTCTCCCACAGTCACACTGGTGTAGGGGGTAAGGTCTCCCACAGTCACACTGGTGTAGGGGGTAAGGTCTCCCACAGTCACACTGTAGGTGGTAAGGTCTCCCACAGTCTCACTGGTGTAGGGGGTAAGGTCTCCCACAGTCACACTGTAGGTGGTAAGGTCTCCCACAGTCACACTGGTGTAGGTGGTAAGGTCTCTCACAGTCACACTGGTGTAGGGGGTAAGGTCTCCCACAGTCACACTGTAGGGGGTAAGGTCTCCCACAGTCACACTGGTGTAGGTGGTAAGGTCTCCCACAGTCTCACTGGTGTAGGTGGTAAGGTCTCCTACAGTCACACTGGTGTAGGGGGTAAGGACTCCCACAGTCACACTGGTGTAGGTGGTAAGGTCTCCCACAGTCACACTGGTGTAGGGGGTAAGGTCTCCCACAGTCACACTGGTGTAGGTGGTAAGGTCTCCCACAGTCACACTGGTGTAGGTGGTAAGGTCTCCCACAGTCACACTGGTGTAGGGGGTAAGGTCTCCCACAGTCACACTGGTGTAGGTGGTAAGGTCTCCCACAGTCACACTGGTGTAGGTGGTAAGGTCTCCCACAGTCACACTGGTGTAGGGGGTAAGGTCTCCCACAGTCACACTGGTGTAGAGGGTAAGGTCTCCCACAGTCACACTGGTGTAGGTGGTAAGGTCTCCCACAGTCACACTGGTGTAGGTGGTAAGGTCTCCCACAGTTACACTGTTGTAGGGGGTAAGGTCTCCCACAGTCACACTGTAGGTGGTAAGGTCTCCCACAGTCACACTGGTGTAGGGGGTAAGGTCTCCCACAGTCACACTGGTGTAGGGGGTAAGGTCTCCCACAGTCACACTGTAGGGGGTAAGGTCTCCCACAGTCACACTGTAGGTGGTAAGGTCTCCCACAGTCACACTGTAGGTGGTAAGGTCTCCCACAGTCACACTGGTGTAGGGGGTAAGGTCTCCCACAGTCACACTGGTGTAGGTGGTAAGGTCTCCCACAGTCACACTGGTGTAGGGGGTAAGGTCTCCCACAGTCACACTGGTGTAGGGGGTAAGGTCTCCCACAGTCACACTGGCGTAGAGGGTAAGGTCTCCCACAGTCACACTGGTGTAGGGGGTAAGGTCTCCCACAGTCACACTGGTGTAGGGGGTAAGGTCTCCTACAGTCACACTGGTGTAGGGGGTAAGGTCTCCCACAGTCACACTGGTGTAGAGGGTAAGGTCTCCCACAGTCACACTGGTGTAGGTGGTAAGGTCTCCCACAGTCACACTGGTGTAGGTGGTAAGGTCTCCCACAGTCACACTGTAGGGGGTAAGGTCTCCCACAGTCACACTGTAGGTGGTAAGGTCTCCCACAGTCACACTGTAGGTGGTAAGGTCTCCCACAGTCACACTGGTGTAGGTGGTAAGGTCTCCCACAGTCACACTGGTGTAGGGGGTAAGGTCTCCCACAGTCACACTGGTGTAGGTGGTAAGGTCTCCCACAGTCACACTGGTGTAGGGGGTAAGGTCTCCCACAGTCACACTGTAGGTGGTAAGGTCTCCCACAGTCACACTGGTGTAGGGGGTAAGGTCTCCCACAGTCACACTGGAGTAGGGGGTAAGGTCTCCCACAGTCACACTGGTGTAGGGGGTAAGGTCTCCCACAGTCACACTGGTGTAGGTGGTAAGGTCTCCCACAGTCACACTGGTGTAGGTGGTAAGGTCTCCTACAGTCACACTGGTGTAGGGGGTAAGGACTCCCACAGTCACACTGGTGTAGGTGGTAAGGTCTCCCACAGTCACACTGGTGTAGGGGGTAAGGTCTCCCAGTGTCACACTGGTGTAGAGGGTAAGGTCTCCCACAGTCACACTGGTGTAGGGGGTAAGGTCTCCCACAGTCACACTGGTGTAGGGGGTAAGGTCTCCCACAGTCACACTGGTGTAGGGGGTAAGGTCTCCCACAGTCACACTGGTGTAGAGGGTAAGGTCTCCCACAGTCACACTGGTGTAGGTGGTAAGGTCTCCCACAGTCACACTGGTGTAGGTGGTAAGGTCTCCCACAGTTACACTGTAGGGGGTAAGGTCTCCCACAGTCACACTGTAGGTGGTAAGGTCTCCCACAGTCACACTGTAGGTGGTAAGGTCTCCCACAGTCACACTGGTGTAGGTGGTAAGGTCTCCCACAGTCACACTGGTGTAGGGGGTAAGGTCTCCCGCAGTCACACTGGTGTAGGTGGTAAGGTCTCCCACAGTCACACTGGTGTAGGGGGAAAGGTCTCCCACAGTCACACTGTAGGTGGTAAGGTCTCCCACAGTCACACTGGTGCAGGGGGTAAGGTCTCCCACAGTCACACTGGTGTAGGGGGTAAGGTCTCCCACAGTCACACTGGTGTAGAGGGTAAGGTCTCCCACAGTCACACTGGTGTAGGTGGTAAGGTCTCCCACAGTCACACTAGTGTTGGGGGTAAGGTCTCCCACAGTCACACTGTAGGTGGAAAGGTCTCCCACAGTCACACTGGTGTAGGTGGCAAGGACTCCCACAGACACACTGGTGTAGGGGGTAAGGTCTCCCACAGTCACACTGGTGTAAGGGGTAAGGTCTGTCACAGTCACACTGGTGTAGGGGGTAAGGTCTACCACAGTCACACTGGTGTAGTGGGAAAGGTCTCCCACAGTCACACTGGTGTAGGGGGTAAGGTCTCCAACAGACACACTGGTGTAGGGGGTAAGGTCTCCCTCAGTCACACTGGTGTAGGTGGTAAGGTCTCCCACAGTCACACTGGTGTAGGTGGTAAGGTCTCCCACAGTCACACTGGTGTAGGTGGTAAGGTCTCCCACAGTCACACTAGTGTAGGGGGTAAGGTCTCCCACAGTCACCCTGGTGTAGGTGGTAAGGTCTCCCACAGTCACACTGTAGGTGGTAAGGTCTCCCACAGTCACACTGGTGTAGGTGGTAAGGTCTCCCACAGTCACACTGTAGGTGGTAAGGTCTCCCACAGTCACACTGGTGTAGGAGGTAAGGTCTCCCACAGTCACACTGGTGTAGGGGGTAAGGTCTCCCACAGTCACACTGGTGTAGGGGGTAAGGTCTCCCACAGTCACACTGTAGGTGGTAAGGTCTCCCACAGTCACACTGGTGTAGGGGGTAAGGTCTCCCACAGTCACACTGTAGGTGGTAAGGTCTCCCACAGTCACACTGGTGTAGGTGGTAAGGTCTCCCACAGTCACACTGGTGTAGGGGGTAAGGTCTCCCACAGTCACACTGTAGGGGGTAAGGTCTCCCACAGTCACACTGGTGTAGGTGGTAAGGTCTCCCACAGTCACACTGGTGTAGGTGGTAAGGTCTCCCACAGTCACACTGGTGTAGGGGGTAAGGTCTCCCACAGTCACACTGGTGTAGGGGGTAAGGTCTCCCACAGTCACACTGTAGGGGGTAAGGTCTCCCACAGTCACACTGGTGTAGGAGGTAAGGTCTCCCACAGTCACACTGGTGTAGGGGGTAAGGTCTCCCACAGTCACACTGGTGTAGGGGGTAAGGTCTCCCACAGTCACACTGTAGGTGGTAAGGTCTCCCACAGTCACACTGGTGTAGGGGGTAAGGTCTCCCACAGTCACACTGTAGGTGGTAAGGTCTCCCACAGTCACACTGGTGTAGGTGGTAAGGTCTCCCACAGTCACACTGGTGTAGGGGGTAAGGTCTCCCACAGTCACACTGTAGGGGGTAAGGTCTCCCACAGTCACACTGGTGTAGGTGGTAAGGTCTCCCACAGTCACACTGGTGTAGGTGGTAAGGTCTCCTACAGTCACACTGGTGTAGGGGGTAAGGACTCCCACAGTCACACTGGTGTAGGTGGTAAGGTCTCCCACAGTCACACTGGTGTAGGGGGTAAGGTCTCCCACAGTCACACTGGTGTAGGTGGTAAGGTCTCCCACAGTCACACTGGTGTAGGTGGTAAGGTCTCCCACAGTCACACTGGTGTAGGGGGTAAGGTCTCCCACAGTCACACTGGTGTAGGTGGTAAGGTCTCCCACAGTCACACTGGTGTAGGTGGTAAGGTCTCCCACAGTCACACTGGTGTAGGGGGTAAGGTCTCCCACAGTCACACTGGTGTAGAGGGTAAGGTCTCCCACAGTCACACTGGTGTAGGTGGTAAGGTCTCCCACAGTCACACTGGTGTAGGTGGTAAGGTCTCCCACAGTTACACTGTTGTAGGGGGTAAGGTCTCCCACAGTCACACTGTAGGTGGTAAGGTCTCCCACAGTCACACTGGTGTAGGGGGTAAGGTCTCCCACAGTCACACTGGTGTAGGGGGTAAGGTCTCCCACAGTCACACTGTAGGGGGTAAGGTCTCCCACAGTCACACTGTAGGTGGTAAGGTCTCCCACAGTCACACTGTAGGTGGTAAGGTCTCCCACAGTCACACTGGTGTAGGGGGTAAGGTCTCCCACAGTCACACTGGTGTAGGTGGTAAGGTCTCCCACAGTCACACTGGTGTAGGGGGTAAGGTCTCCCACAGTCACACTGGTGTAGGGGGTAAGGTCTCCCACAGTCACACTGGCGTAGAGGGTAAGGTCTCCCACAGTCACACTGGTGTAGGGGGTAAGGTCTCCCACAGTCACACTGGTGTAGGGGGTAAGGTCTCCTACAGTCACACTGGTGTAGGGGGTAAGGTCTCCCACAGTCACACTGGTGTAGAGGGTAAGGTCTCCCACAGTCACACTGGTGTAGGTGGTAAGGTCTCCCACAGTCACACTGTAGGGGGTAAGGTCTCCCACAGTCACACTGTAGGTGGTAAGGTCTCCCACAGTCACACTGTAGGTGGTAAGGTCTCCCACAGTCACACTGGTGTAGGTGGTAAGGTCTCCCACAGTCACACTGGTGTAGGGGGTAAGGTCTCCCACAGTCACACTGGTGTAGGTGGTAAGGTCTCCCACAGTCACACTGGTGTAGGGGGTAAGGTCTCCCACAGTCACACTGTAGGTGGTAAGGTCTCCCACAGTCACACTGGTGTAGGGGGTAAGGTCTCCCACAGTCACACTGGTGTAGGGGGTAAGGTCTCCCACAGTCACACTGGTGTAGGGGGTAAGGTCTCCCACAGTCACACTGGTGTAGGTGGTAAGGTCTCCCACAGTCACACTGGTGTAGGTGGTAAGGTCTCCTACAGTCACACTGGTGTAGGGGGTAAGGACTCCCACAGTCACACTGGTGTAGGTGGTAAGGTCTCCCACAGTCACACTGTTGTAGGGGGTAAGGTCTCCCAGTGTCACACTGGTGTAGAGGGTAAGGTCTCCCACAGTCACACTGGTGTAGGGGGTAAGGTCTCCCACAGTCACACTGGTGTAGGGGGTAAGGTCTCCCACAGTCACACTGGTGTAGGGGGTAAGGTCTCCCACAGTCACACTGGTGTAGAGGGTAAGGTCTCCCACAGTCACACTGGTGTAGGTGGTAAGGTCTCCCACAGTCACACTGGTGTAGGTGGTAAGGTCTCCCACAGTTACACTGTAGGGGGTAAGGTCTCCCACAGTCACACTGTAGGTGGTAAGGTCTCCCACAGTCACACTGTAGGTGGAAAGGTCTCCCACAGTCACACTGGTGTAGGGGGTAAGGTCTCCCACAGTCACACTGTAGGTGGTAAGGTCTCCCACAGTCACACTGGTGTAGGGGGTAAGGTCTCCCGCAGTCACACTGGTGTAGGTGGTAAGGTCTCCCACAGTCACACTGGTGTAGGGGGTAAGGTCTCCCACAGTCACACTGTAGGTGGTAAGGTCTCCCACAGTCACACTGGTGCAGGGGGTAAGGTCTCCCACAGTCACACTGGTGTAGGGGGTAAGGTCTCCCACAGTCACACTGGTGTAGAGGGTAAGGTCTCCCACAGTCACACTGGTGTAGGTGGTAAGGTCTCCCACAGTCACACTGGTGTAGGTGGTAAGGTCTCCCACAGTCACACTGTAGGGGGTAAGGTCTCCCACAGTCACACTGTAGGTGGTAAGGTCTCCCACAGTCACACTGTAGGTGGTAAGGTCTCCCACAGTCACACTGGTGTAGGTGGTAAGGTCTCCCACAGTCACACTGGTGTAGGGGGTAAGGTCTCCCACAGTCACACTGGTGTAGGTGGTAAGGTCTCCCACAGTCACACTGGTGTAGGGGGTAAGGTCTCCCACAGTCACACTGTAGGTGGTAAGGTCTCCCACAGTCACACTGGTGTAGGGGGTAAGGTCTCCCACAGTCACACTGGTGTAAGTGGTAAGGTCTCCCACAGTCACACTGGTGTAGGTGGTAAGGTCTCCCACAGTGTGACTGTGGGAGACCTTACCACCGTCCCCCCCCCCCCCAGGGGACGGCCGCACCTTTGTCACAGGACAAAGGTGAGAATAAGAGACTTTCCGCGCCAGCAGGAACGAATATGACACCATAGCGGCGCCCCTGCTACCATGGCGGCGTCCCTGCTACCATGGCGGCGTCCCTGCTACCATAGCGGCGTCCCTGCTACCATAGCGGCGCCCCTGCTACCATGGCGGCGTCCCTGCTACCATGGCGGCGTCCCTGCTACCATAGCGGCGTCCCTGCTACCATAGCGGCGCCCCTGCTACCATGGCGGCGTCCCTGCTACCATAGCGGCGTCCCTGCTACCATAGCGGCGCCCCTGCTACCATGGCGGCGTCCCTGCTTCCATAGCGGCGTCCCTGCTACCATGGCGGCGTCCCTGCTACCATGGCGGCGTCCCTGCTACCATAGCGGCGCCCCTGCTACCATAGCGGCGTCCCTGCTACCATGGCGGCGTCCCTGCTACCATGGCGGCGTCCCTGCTACCATAGCGGCGTCCCTGCTACCATAGCGGCGCCCCTGCTACCATGGCGGCGGCCCTGCTACCATAGCGGCGCCCCTGCTACCATGGCGGCGTCCCTGCTACCATAGCGGCGCCCCTGCTACCATGGCGGCGCCCCTGCTACCATAGCGGCGCCCCTGCTACCATGGCGGCGCCCCTGCTACCATAGCGGCGCCCCTGCTACCATAGCGGCGCCCCTGCTACCATGGCGGCGTCCCTGCTACCATGGCGGCGTCCCTGCTACCATAGCGGCGCCCCTGCTACCATGGCGGCGTCCCTGCTACCATAGCGGCGCCCCTGTTACCATGGCGGCGCCCCTGCTACCATAGCGGCGCCCCTGCTACCATAGCGGCGCCCCTGCTACCATGGCGGCGCCCCTGCTACCATAGCGGCGCCCCTGCTACCATAGCGGCGCCCCTGCTACCATGGCGGCGTCCCTGCTACCATGGCGGCGTCCCTGCTACCATAGCGGCGCCCCTGCTACCATGGCGGCGTCCCTACTACCATAGCGGCGCCCCTGCTACCATGGCGGCGCCCCTGCTACCATGGCGGCGCCCCTGCTACCATAGCGGCGCCCCTGCTACCATGGCGGCGTCCCTGCTACCATGGCGGCGCCCCTGCTACCATGGCGGCGTCCCTGCTACCATAGCGGCGCCCCTGCTACCATGGCGGCGCCCCTGCTACCATAGCGGCGCCCCTGTTACCATGGCGGCGCCCCTGCTACCATAGCGGCGCCCCTGCTACCATAGCGGCGCCCCTGCTACCATGGCGGCGCCCCTGCTACCATAGCGGCGCCCCTGCTACCATAGCGGCGCCCCTGCTACCATGGCGGCGCCCCTGCTATCATAGCGGCGCCCCTGTTACCATGGCGGCGCCCCTGCTACCATAGCGGCGCCCCTGCTACCATAGCGGCGTCCCTGCTACCATGGCGGCGCCCCTGCTACCATAGCGGCGCCCCTGCTACCATAGCGGCGCCCCTGCTACCATGGCGGCGCCCCTGCTACCATAGCGGCGCCCCTGCTACCATAGCGGCGCCCCTGCTACCATGGCGGCGTCCCTGCTACCATGGCGGCGTCCCTGCTACCATAGCGGCGCCCCTGCTACCATGGCGGCGTCCCTGCTACCATAGCGGCGCCCCTGCTACCATGGCGGCGCCCCTGCTACCATAGCGGCGCCCCTGCTACCATGGCGGCGTCCCTGCTACCATGGCGGCGCCCCTGCTACCATGGCGGCGTCCCTGCTACCATAGCGGCGCCCCTGCTACCATGGCGGCGCCCCTGCTACCATAGCGGCGCCCCTGTTACCATGGCGGCGCCCCTGCTACCATAGCGACGCCCCTGCTACCATAGCGGCGCCCCTGCTACCATGGCGGCGCCCCTGCTACCATGGCGGCGCCCCTGCTACCATAGCGGCGCCCCTGCTACCATAGCGGCGCCCCTGCTACCATGGCGGCGTCCCTGCTACCATGGCGGCGTCCCTGCTACCATAGCGGCGCCCCTGCTACCATAGCGGCGTCCCTGCTACCATAGCGGCGCCCCTGCTACCATGGCGGCGCCCCTGCTACCATAGCGGCGCCCCTGCTACCATGGCGGCGTCCCTGCTACCATGGCGGCGCCCCTGCTACCATGGCGGCGCCCCTGCTACCATGGCGGCGTCCCTGCTACCATAGCGGCGCCCCTGCTACCATGGCGGCGCCCCTGCTACCATAGCGGCGCCCCTGCTACCATGGCGGCGCCCCTGCTACCATAGCGGCGCCCCTGCTACCATAGCGGCGCCCCTGCTACCATAGCGGCGCCCCTGCTACCATAGCGGCGCCCCTGCTACCATAGCGGCGCCCCTGCTACCATGGCGGCGGCCCTGCTACCATAGCGGCGCCCCTGCTACCATAGCGGCGCCCCTGCTACCATAGCGGCCCCCCTGCTACCATAGCGGCGCCCCTGCTACCATAGCGGCGCCCCTGCTACCATAGCGGCGCCCCTGCTACCATAGCGGCGCCCCTGCTACCATTGCGGCGCCCCTGCTACCATAGCGGCGCCCCTGCTACCATAGCGGCGCCCCTGCTACCATAGCGGCGCCCCTGCTACCATAGCGGCGCCCCTGCTACCATTGCGGCGCCCCTGCTATCATAGCGGCGCCCCTGCTACCATAGCGGCGCCCCTGCTACCATAGCGGCGCCCCTGCTACCATGGCGAGGCCTCTGCTACCATGGCGAGGCCCCTGCTACCATGGCGGCGCCCCTGCTACCATAGCGGCGCCCCTGCTACCATGGCGAGGCCCCTGCTACCATGGCGAGGCACCTGCTACCATGGCGGCGCCCCTGCTACCATAGCGGCGCCCCTGCTACCATGGCGGCGCCCCTGCTACCATGGCGGCGCCCCTGCTACCATGGCGACGCCTCTGCTACCATTGGGACGACACTTCTACCATGGCGACGTCCCTGCTTGACCTGGTTGATGGGGTTCTGGGAATTCTTGTACTCCCCAAGCCCGGCCCGAGGCCAGGTTTGACTTGTGCGAGTTTGGTCCACCAGGCTGTTGCTTGGAGCGGCCCGCAGGCCCTCATCAACCACAGCCCTGTTGGTCCGGCAATATTTCTTATATTCGCTGGAAGGGTGTTGAACAACCGTGGACCTCTGATGTTTCAAAATTCAAATTCAAAATTAAAATGTTTATTTAGGTAAAGTACATACAAACAAGGGGTGATACAAATATTGATGAATTAATAGAGTTAGTACATACAATGCCTATAGCGACAATTACGTAAAGCGTTTCGGGCAGAGCTTGGTGTTCAGCGGTGAGCGAGTTTATACAGTGTACTCCGAGTGTGTCTATGGCACCTCTGCTCTTCACTGGTTTTATTCTGCATTTTCTTCCATATCGTTCACTCCAGTACCTTGTTATTTTACTGTGTAGATGTGGGACCTGACCCTCCAGTATTTTCCAGGTGTATATTATTTGGTATCTCTCTCGTCTCCTTTCTAGAGAGTACATTTGGAGAGCTTTGAGACGATCCCCATTATTTAGGTGTTTTATCTCGTCTATGCGTGCTGTATATGTTCTCTGTATTCCCTCTATTTCAGCAATCTCTCCTGCTCTGAAGGGGGAAGTGAGTACTGAGCAGTACTCGAGACGGGACAACACAAGTGACTTGAAGAGTACAACCATTGTGATGAGATCCCTGGAGTTGAAAGTTCTCGTAATCCATCCTATCATTTTTCTGGCTGACGCAATATTTGCTTGGTTATGCTCCTTAAACGTTAGGTCGTCAGACATTATTATTCCCAAATCCTTGACATGTTGCTATCCTACTATGGGTACATTTGATTGTGTTTTGTACTCTGTATTATGTTTAAGGTCCTCATTTTTGCCGTACCAGAGTACCTGGAATTTATCACTGTTAAACATCATGTTATTTTCTGCTGCTCAGTCGAAAACTTTGTTAATATCTGCTTGCAGTTTTTCGGTGTCTTCAGCAGAGGTAATTTTCATGCTGATTTTTGTGTCATCTGCAAAGGATGACACGAAGCTGTGATTTCTATTTTGGTCTATATCTGATATGAGAATAAGTATATGCAGTGGTGCAAGGACTCTACCTTGAGGTACAGAGCTTTTAACTGCACTTGGACTCGATTTTATTTGGTTCACTGTTACTCTTTGCGTTCTGTTCAACAGGAAATTGTGTATCCAGCGTCCTATTTTACCAGTTATTCCCATTGACCTCATGTTGTGTGCTATCACCCCATGGTCACATTTGACGAATGCCTTTGCAAAGTCTGTGTATACCACATCTGCATTTTGCTTTTCTCCTAAAGCTTCTGTGATTTTGTCATAGTGGTTGAGTAACTGTGACAGGCAGGATCTTCCCGCTCTAAATCCATGTTGTCCTGGGTTGTGTAACTCATTATTGTCCATAAAACTAGAAATTTGTTTCCTAATCAGTCTTTCAAAAACTTTTATTATGTGTGATGTTAGTGCAACTGGTCAATAATTTGCTGCCAAGGCTTTACTACCCCCCTTGTGTAGAGAAGCTATATCTGCAGATTCAAGTGCTGCTGGTATCTCCCCTGTATTGATTTGTTATTAACAAAGTTATCGACTGGGCAGCAGAAAATAACATGATGTTTAACAGTGATAAATTCCAGGTACTCAGGTACGGCAAAAATGAGGACCTTATACATAATACAGAGTAAAAACACAATCGTATCTTCCCATAGTAGGATAGCAACATGTCAAGGATTTGGGAATAATAATGTCTGACGACCTAACGTTTAGGGAGCATAACCAAGCTAATATTGCGTCAGTCAGAAAAATGATATAAAGGATTACGAGAACTTTCAAATCCAGCACCCCCACCACCACCATTACCACACACCACCACCACACACCACCACACACCACCACACACCACACACCACCACCACCACACACCACCACACACCACACACCACACACCACCACACACCACACACCACACACCACCACACACCACACACCACACACCACCACACACCACCACACACCACCACACACCACCACACACCACACACCACCACCACACACCACCACCACACACCACCACCACCACACACCACCACAAACCACACACCACACACCACCACCACCACACACCACCACCACCACACACCACCACCACCACACACCACCACCACCACATACCACCACACACCACACACCACCACCACCACCCCCACACACCACCACCACACACCACCACCACCACCACCACACACCACCACCACCACCACCACACACCACCACACACCACCACCACACACCACCACCACCACACACCACCACCACCACACACCACCACACACCACACACCACCACCACCACACACCACCACCACCACACACCACCACACACCACACACCACCACCACCACACACCACCACCACCACCACCACCACACACCACCACACACCACCACCACCACACACCACCACACACCACACACCACACACCACCACCACCACACACCACCACAAACCACATACCACACACCACCACCACCACACACCACCACCACCACACACCACCACCACCACACACCACCACACACCACACACCACCACCACCACACACCACCACCACCACACACCACCACACACCACACACCACCACCACCACACACCACCACCACCACCACCACCACACACCACCACACACCACCACCACCACACACCACCACACACCACACACCACACACCACCACCACCACACACCACCACCACACACCACACACCACCACCACACACCACCACCACCACCACACACCACACACCACCACCACCACACACCACCACCACCACCACCACCACACACCACCACCACACACCACCACCACCACACACCACCACAACCACACACACCACCACCACACACCACCACCACAACCACCAAAAGACACAAAAATGGAATCAATAAAGGAAGAGGCCAAGCCCCCCAACATACCAGCGATACAGAGATGCAAGGACCAACTACACGATAGTGAGGAGAGAGAGAGGACAAGTGAGAAAGTTAGAGAAAGTGGACAAGTGTATAACAGAATCAGGACTATTCTATAAATTCATCATAGGCAAATTGCAGGTAAAAAATATGATTTTTTATTAATATTTATTATTAATAAAAAATATTGGAATATTAAAAAATAATATTTAGAGGTAGAGAATTGGAAACAGAGTCACGGAAAATGAAAAGGAAATGTGTGAAACATTAAACGAATATTCCAAAGTGTGTTTGTACAAAATTACATCATACGAGAACCAGACACTATAAGAATTCCAGGGAACATTCCAGAGAACATTCCAGAGAACATTCCAGAGAACATTCCAGAGAACATTCCAGAGAACATTCCAGAGAACATAGAGTACACAGAGAACATAGAGTACACAGAGAACATAGAGTGCAGAGAACATAGAGTTCATAGAGAACATTGAGAACATAGAGAACATGTACCAGGGTTCTGAGAGAATGTGCATCTGAGCTCAGCATTCCACTTCACCTGATCTTTCAGGCATCACTGTGTACAGGAGTCGTAGCAGACGTGTAGAATAAGGCTAACATAGTTCCAATCTACAAATGTGGCAGCAGGGAAGACCCCCTCAATTATAGACCTGTATCATTGACAAGTGTAATAGTCAAAATATTGGAAAAAATAATTAAATCGAAATGGGTAGAACACCAGGAAAGAAATTATTGCCCGAAACGCATTGCGTAATAGTGGCTTTAGGCATTGTATGTACTAGCTCTATCTATATATCAATCCATTAATGTAACATCACTTGTATGTATATACCTTACCTGAATAAACATCTGAATCTGAATCTGATCTGATTTATTAAGAGAAAGGCAGTGTGTATATCTAGAAGATCCTGTGTAACGAATTTACTCAGTTTCTATGATCGAATCACTGAGATCTTACAGGAAACAGATGGGTGGGATGAATGCACTTATCTGGACTTAACAAAAATCGACAAAGTTCCACATAAAAGGCTGTTCTGCCGGAGCCGGGAATCGAACCTTGGTCCACAGGACTACGTATCCATCGTGCTCTCCACTCGGCCACCAGCGCCCCGTGTGTGTGTACGTACTCACCTATTTGTGTTTGCGGGGGTTGAGCTCTGGTTCTTTGGTCCCGCCTCTCAACCGTCAATCAACAGGTGTACAGGTTCCTGAGCCTATTGGGCTCTGTCATATCTACACTTGAAGCTGTGAATGGAGTCAGCCTCCACCACATCACTGCCTAATGTATATCATTTGTCAACCACTCTGACACTGAAAAATTCTTTCTAACGTCTCTATGGCTCATTTGGGTACTCAACTGGTCGTGTGCCCGTTATGTTAAATAATCTGTCGTTATCTACCCTATCAATTCCTTTGAGAATCTTGAATGTGGTGATCATGTCCCCCCTAACTCTTCTGTCTGCCAGCGAAGTGAGGTTCAATTCCCGTAGTCTCTCCTCGTAGCTCATACCTCTCAGCTCGGGTACTAGTCTGTGGCAAACCTTTGAACCTTTTCCAGTTTAGTCTTATCCTTGGCTAGATATGGACTCCATACTGGGGCTGCATACTCCAGGATTGGTTTTACATAGGTGGTATACAAAGTTCTGAATGATTCCTAACACAAGTTTCTAAATGGCGTTCTTATGTTAACCAACCTGGCATATGCCGCTGATGTTATCCTCTTGATATGGGCTGCAGGGGACAGGTCTGGCGTGATATCAACCCCCAAGTCTTTTTCTTTCTCTGACTCTTGAAGAATCCCATCTGCCAAATGATACCTTGTATCTGGTCTCCTGCTTCCTACACCTATCTACATTACATTACATTTTCTTGGATTAAACTCTAACAGCCATTTATTCGACCATTCCTGCAGCTTGTCCAGGTCTTCTTGAAGCCTCAAGCTGTCCTCTTCTGTCTTAATCCATCTCATAATTTTGGCATCATCAGCAAATATTGAGAGGAATGAATCTATACCCTCCGGGAGATCATTTACGTATATCAGAAACAGGATAGGTCCGAGTACAGAGCCCTGTGGGACTACGCTTGAGACTTCACGCCAATCGGAGGTCTCACCCCTCACTGTAACTCTCTGCTTCCTATTGCTTAGGTAGTGCCTTACCCACTGGAGCGCCCTACCGGTTACTACTGCCTGTCTCTCCAGCTTATGTACCAGCCTCTTATGCGGTACTGTGTCAAAGGCTTTCCGACAATCCAAGAAAATGCAGTCCGCCCAGCCTTCTCTTTCTTACTTAATCTTTGTCACCTGATCGTAGAATTCTATTAAGCCTCTAAGGCAAGATTTACCCTCCCTGAACCCATGTTGATGGGTTGTCACGAAGTCTCTTCTCTCCAGATGTGCTACCAGGTTTTTTCTCACAATCTTCTCCATCACCTTGCATGGTATACAAGTTAAGGATACTGGCCTGTAGTTCAGTGCCTCTTGTCTGTCGCCCGTTTTGTATATTGGTACTACATTCGCCGTCTTCCATACTTCTGGTAGGTCCCCCGTTTCCAGTGACCTACTATATACTGTGGAGAGTGGCAAGCAAAGTGCCTCTGCACACTCTTTCAGTACCCAAGGTGAGATCCCGTCTGGACCAACAGCCTTTCTCACGTCCAGATCCAACAGGTGTGTGTGTGTGTGTGTGTGTGTGTGTGTGTGTGTGTGTGTGTGTGTGTGTGTGTGTGTGTGTGTGTTAGAGAGAAATGTACATATTAGACATGCTAGAGGAAAAATAGATTGGCTAGAAAGGCGGGGTCCAAGAGCTAAATAGTTCAACTGCAGACACAACTAATCAATACAAAGAGTAAACAAACACACACCAGCCTGAGGAGAGCAGCACACGGGTTAACTCACCTGTAACAGAGACAATATATTAGTACTTACACAGTCTACATCTCATTCTCACTACTCTTACTTGTATGGTGTCACATGTGTGGCTTGTGTGTCACATGTGGGGCTTGTGTGTCACATGTGGGGGGGTTGTGTGTCACATGTGTCGGTTGTGACACATGTGTGGCTTGTGTGTCCCATGTGTGGCTTGTGTGTCACATGTGGGGGGGTTGTGTGTCACATGTGTCAGTTGTGTGTCACATGTGGGGCTTGTGACACATGTGTGGCTTGTGTGTGTCACATGTGTGGCTTGTGACACATGTGTGGCTTGTGTGTCCCATGTGGGGGGTTGTGTGTCACATGTGTCGGTTGTGTGTCACATGTGTGGCTTGTGACACATGTGTGTGTTGTGTGTCACATGTGGGGGTTGTGTGTCACATGTGTGGCTTGTGACACATGTGTGGCTTGTGTGTCCCATGTGGGGGGTTGTGTGTCACATGTGTGGCTTGTGTGTGTCACATGTGTGGCTTGTGTGTCACATGTGTGGCTTGTGACACATGTGTGGCTTGTGTGTCCCATGTGGGGGGTTGTGTGTCACATGTGTCGGTTGTGTGTCACATGTGTGGGTTGTGTGTCACATGTGTGTGTTGTGTGTCACATGTGTGGGTTGTGTGCCACATGTGTGGATTGTGTCACATGTGGGGGTTGTGTCACATGTGTGGGTTGTGTCACATGTGTGGCTTGTGTCACATGTGGGGGTTGTGTCACATGTGTGGGTTGTGCCACATGTGGGGCTTGTGTCACATGTGGGGGTTGTGTCACATGTGTGGCTTGTGTCACATGTGGGGGTTGTGTCACATGTGTGGGTTGTGCCACATGTGGGGCTTGTGTCACATGTGGGGGTTGTGTCACATGTGTGGCTTGTGTCACATGTGGGGGTTGTGTCACATGTGGGGGTTGTGTCACATGTGTGGCTTGTGTCACATGTGGGGGTTGTGTCACATGTGTGGCTTGTGTCACATGTGTGGCTTGTGTCACATGTGGGGGTTGTGTCACATGTGGGGGTTGTGTCACATGTGTGGGTTGTGCCACATGTGTGGCTTGTGTCACATGTGGGGGTTGTGTCACATGTGTGGCTTGTGTCACATGTGGGGGTTGTGTCACATGTGGGGGTTGTGTCACATGTGTGGGTTGTGCCACATGTGGGGCTTGTGTCACATGTGGGGGTTGTGTCACATGTGTGGCTTGTGCCACATGTGGGGGTTGTGTCACATGTGGGGGTTGTGTCACATGTGTGGCTTGTGTCACATGTGGGGGTTGTGTCACATGTGTGGCTTGTGTCACATGTGTGGCTTGTGTCACATGTGGGGGTTGTGTCACATGTGTGGGTTGTGCCACATGTGGGGCTTGTGTCACATGTGGGGGTTGTGTCACATGTGTGGCTTGTGTCACATGTGGGGGTTGTGTCACATGTGTGGGTTGTGCCACATGTGGGGCTTGTGTCACATGTGGGGCTTGTGTCACATGTGGGGGTTGTGTCACATGTGTGGCTTGTGTCACATGTGGGGGTTGTGTCACATGTGTGGGTTGTGCCACATGTGGGGCTTGTGTCACATGTGGGGGTTGTGTCACATGTGTGGCTTGTGTCACATGTGTGGCTTGTGTCACATGTGGGGGTTGTGTCACATGTGTGGCTTGTGTCACATGTGGGGGTTGTGTCACATGTGGGGGTTGTGTCACATGTGGGGGTTGTGTCACATGTGTGGCTTGTGTCACATGTGGGGGTTGTGTCACATGTGGGGGTTGTGCCACATGTGTGGCTTGTGTCACATGTGGGGGTTGTGTCACATGTGGGGGTTGTGTCACATGTGTGGGTTGTGCCACATGTGTGGCTTGTGTCACATGTGTGGCTTGTGTCACATGTGGGGGTTGTGTCACATGTGGGGGTTGTGCCACATGTGTGGGTTGTGCCACATGTGTGGGTTTTGTCACATGTGGGGGTTGTGTCACATGTGGGGGTTGTGTCACATGTGTGGGTTGTGTCACATGTGGGGGTTGTGTCACATGTGTGGGTTGTGCCACATGTGTGGGTTGTGTCACATGTGGGGGTTGTGCCACATGTGTGGGTTGTGCCACATGTGTGGCTTGTGTCACATGTGGGGGTTGTGTCACATGTGGGGGTTGTGTCACATGTGGGGGTTGTGTCACATGTGGGGGTTGTGCCACATGTGTGGCTTGTGTCACATGTGGGGCTTGTGTCACATGTGGGGGTTGTGTCACATGTGGGGGTTGTGTCACATGTGGGGGTTGTGTCACATGTGGGGGTTGTGTCACATGTGGGGGTTGTGTCACATGTGGGGGTTGTGTCACATGTGTGGCTTGTGTCACATGTGGGGGTTGTGTCACATGTGGGGGTTGTGTCACATGTGGGGGTTGTGTCACATGTGGGGGTTGTGCCACATGTGTGGGTTGTGTCACATGTGGGGGTTGTGTCACATGTGGGGGTTGTGTCACATGTGGGGGTTGTGTCACATGTGTGGGTTGTGTCACATGTGGGGGTTGTGTCACATGTGGGGGTTGTGTCACATGTGTGGGTTGTGCCACATGTGTGGCTTGTGTCTACCACAAAAAAATATAAAAGAAATCGGAGGGAAATGACTTCACTTCAAGTTGATCTAGAAGGGTTTTGAAATGGTCGCAGGATTGACAGATGCAGTTTAATGCTGATAAATGTAAAGTTCTGAGGTTAGGTAATGATGCTAGAGTTACAAGATACGAGCTAGATGGTGTTGAGATTGCGAAGTCGGATTGCGAAAGGGATCTGGGAGTTATGATTAGTAAGAATTTAAAACAAAAGGATCAATGCATAAATGTTCGTAATAAGGCAAATCGGACACTTGGATTTATTAATCGCAGCGTTAGTAACAAGACACCTGGTGTGGTTCTCAAGCTATATCTTGCTCTAGTTAGGCCCCATTTAGATTATGCAGTTCAGTTTTGGTCGCCGTACTATAGAATGGATATAAATTCACTTGAACGTGTCCAGCGTAGGATGACTAAGTTAATTCCTCACATTAAAAACCTGTCATATGAAGAGAGATTTACGAAGCTTAAATTGCATTCACAGGAAAGGACTTAGGGGTGACATGATAGAGGTTTACAAGTGGATGAATGGACATAACAAAGGGGATAATAATAGGGTATTAAAAGTATCAACACAAGACAGACCACGAAACAATGGGTATAAATGAAATAAGTTTAGATTTAGGAAAGACCTGGGTAAATACTGGTTCGGTAACAGGAATGTTGATTTGTGGAACCAATTGCCGCGTAACATGGTGGAGGTGGAATCCCTCGATTGTTTCAAGCGTGGGATGGACATGTATATGAGTGGGATTGGGTGGTTATAGATAGGAGCTGCCTCGTATGGGCCAATAGGCCTTCTGCAGTTGCCTTTGTTCTTATGTTCTTAACCACACCTGGAGGTACACCCACACCTGGAGGTACACCCACACCTGGAGGTACACCCACACCTGGCGGTACACCCACACCTGGCGGTACGCCCACACCTGCCGGTACACCCACACCTGGCAGTACACCCACACCTGGCGGTACACCCACATCTGGCGGTACACCCACACCTGGCGGTACAGCCACACCTGGCGGTACGCCCACACCTGGCGGTACACCCACACCTGGCGGTACACCCACATCTGGAGGTACACCCACACCTGGCGGTACACCCACACCTGGCGGAACACCCACATCTGGCGGTACACCCACACCTGGAGGTACACCCACACCTGAAGGTACACCCACACCTGAGGGTAAACCCACACCTGGCGGTACACCCACACCTGGAGGAGCACCCATACCTGGCGGTACACCCACACCTGGAGGTACACCCACACCTGAAGGTACACCCACACCTGGCGGTACACCCACACCTGGCGGTACACCCACATCTGGCGGTACACCCACACCTGGAGGTACATCCACACCTGGAGGTACACCCACACCTGGCGGTACACCCACACCTGGCGGTAAACCCACATCTGGAGGTACACCCACACCTGGAGGAGCACCCACACCTGGCGGTACACCCACACCTGGCGGTACACCCACATCTGGCGGTACACCCACACCTGGAGGTACATCCACACCTGGAGGTACACCCACACCTGGCGGTACACCCACACCTGGCGGTAAACCCACATCTGGAGGTACACCCACACCTGGAGGAGCACCCATACCTGGCAGCACACCCACACCTGGCGGTACACCCACACCTGGGGGTACACCCACACCTGGAGGTACACCCACACCTGGCGGTACACCCACACCTGGCGGTACACCCACACCTGGCGATACACCCACACCTGGAGGAGCACCCACACCTGGCGGTACACCCACACCTGGAGGTACACCCACACCTGGCGGTACACCCACACCTGGCGGTACATCCACACCTGGAGGTACACCCACAATTGAAGGTACACCCACACCTGGCGGTACAACCACACCTGGAGGTACACCCACACCTGGCGGTACACCCACACCTGGTGGTACACCCACACCTGGAGGTACACCCACACCTGGAGGAGCACCCATACCTGGAGGTACACCCACACCTGGCGGTACACCCACACCTGGCGGTACATCCACACCTGGCAGGTACACCCACACCTGGCGGTACACCCACACCTGGAGGTACACCCACACCTGGAGGTACACCTACATCTGGCAATACACCCACACCTGGCAGGTACACCCACACCTGGCGGTACACCCACACCTGGCGGTACACCTACACCTGGCGGTACACCCACACCTAGCGGTACACCCACACCTGGCGGTACACCCACACCTGGCGGTACACCCACACCTGGCGGTACACCCACACCTGGTGGTACACCCACACCTGGCGGTACACCCACACCTGGCAGTACACCCACACCTGGCGGTACACCCACACCTGGCGGTACACCCACACCTGGCGGTACACCCACACCTGGCGGTACACCCACACCTGGCGGTACACCCACACCAGGCGGTACACCCACACCTGGCGGGACACCCACACCTGGCGGTACACCCACACCTAGCGGTACACCCACACCTGGCGGTACACCCACACCTGGCGGTACACCCAGACCTGGCGGTACACCCAGACCTGGCGGTACACCCACACCTGGCGGTACACCCAGACCTGGCGGTACACCCAGACCTGGCGGTACACCCATACTAGGCGGTACACCCAGACCTGGCGGTACACCCAGACCTGGCGGTACACCCACACCTGGCGGTACACCCATACCAGGCGGTATACCCACACCTGGCGGTACACCCACACCTGGCGGTACACCCACACCTGGAGGTACACCCACACCTGGCAATACACCCACACCTGGCAGGTACACCCACACCTGGCGGTACACCCACACATGGCGGTACACCCTCACCTGGCGGTACAACCACACCTGGCGGTACACCCACACCTGGCGGTACACCCACACCTGGCAGTACACCCATACCTGGCGGTACACCCACACCTGGCGGTACAACCACACTTGGCGGTACACCCACACCTGGCGGTACACCCACACCTGGCAGTACATCCACACCTGGCGGTACACCCACACCTGGCGGTACAACCACACTTGGCGGTACACCCACACCTGGCGGTACACCCACACCTGGCGGTACACCCACACCTGGCGGTACACCCAGACCTGGCGGTACACCCACACCTGGGGGTACACCCACACCTGGCGGTACACCCACACCTGGCGGTACACCCACACCTGGCGGTACACCCACACCAGGCGGTACACCCACACCTGGCGGTACACCCACACCTGGCGGTACACCCACACCTGGCGGTACACCCACACCTGGCGGTACACCCATACCTGGCGGTACACCCACACCTGGCAGTACACCCACACCTGGAGGTACACCCACACCTGGAGGTACACCCACACCTGGTAATACACCCACACCTGGCGCTACACCCACACCTGGCGGTACACCCACACCTTGCGGTACACCCACACCTGGCAATACACCCACACCTTGCGGTACACCCACACCTGGCGGTACACCCACACCTGGCGGTACACCCACACCTGGCAGTACACCCACACCTGGCGGTACACCCACACCTGGCAGGTACACCCACACCTGGCGGTACACCCACACCTGGCGGTACACCCAGACCTGGCGGTACACCCACACCTGGCAGATACACCCACACCTGGCGGTACACCCACACCTAGCGGTACACCCACACCTGGCGGTACACTCACACCTGGCAGTACACCCACACCTGGCGGTACACCCACACCTGGCGGTACACCCACACCTGGCGGTACACCCACACCTGGCAGTACACCCACACCTGGCGGTACACCCACACCTGGCGGTACACCCACACCTGGAGGTACACCCACACCTGGCGGTACACCCACACCTGGCGGTACACCCACACCTGGCGGTACACCCACACCTGGCAGGTACACCCACACCTAGCGGTACACCCACACCTGGCAGGTACACCCACACCTGGCGGTACACCCACACCTGGCGGTACACCCACACCTGGCGGTACACCCACACCTGGCGGTACACCCACACCTGGCGGTACACCCACACCTGGCGGTACACCCACACCTGGCGGTACACCCACACCTGGCGGTACACCCACACCTGGCGGTACACCCACACCTGGCAGTACACCCACACCTGGCGGTACACCCACACCTGGCGGTACACCCACACCTGGAGGTACACCCACACCTGGCGGTACACCCACACCTGGCGGTACACCCACACCTGGCGGTACACCCACACCTGGAGGTACACCCACACCTGGCGGTACACCCACACCTGGCGGTACACCCACACCTGGCAGTACACCCACACCTGGCGGTACACCCACACCTGGCGGTACACCCACACCAGGCGGTACACCCACACCTGGCGGTACACCCACACCTGGCGGTACACCCACACCTGGCGGTACACCCACACCAGGCGGTACACCCACACCTGGCGGTACACCCACACCTGGCGGTACACCCACACCTGGCGGTACACCCACACCTGGCGGTACACCCACACCTGGAGGTACACCCACACCTGGCGGTACACCCACACCTGGCGGTACACCCACACCAAGGTTGTCATAACAGTGACTCCAGAAGCTGGACATCTGCCTAAATTGAAGAGGTATCCGGTGAGGCGTCCAGCTACTACCAGCAGGCAGGTGAGAGGAGACAGGTGTGTGCAGCTCACTACACCCGCTCAGTAATCATCTTGAGCACTGTCATGGGCACTGCCGTGAATACTACTTGCGGTGAGCTCGGTTACTTCCACACATCTCACTCAACTCTTGCACGGTAGACACTGTGACATCTTCAATAGTGAGGTTACCATGTTCAGCTCATCCTCTTGAAATGTTCGTGTTTACAGGAAGTGCTCGATGGACAGTACTAATGTGTAGTGATGGACCACCAGAAAGTACCAATACGCAGTGATGGATCACCAGAAAGTACCAATATGCAGTGATGGACCACCAGAAAGTACCAATATGCAGTGATGGATCACCAGAAAGTACCAATACGCAGTGATGGATCACCAGAAAGTACCAGTATGTAGTGATGGATAACCAGAAAGTACCAATATGTAGTGATGAACCGCCAGAAAGTACCAATATGTAGTGATGGACCACCAGAAAGTACCAATATGTAGTGATGGACCACCAGAAAGTACCAATATGCAGTGATGGACCACAATAAAGTACCAATATGTAGTGATGAACCGCTAGAAAGTACCAATATGTAGTGATGGATCACCAGAAAGTACCAGTATGTAGTGATGGACCACCAGAAAGTACCAGCATGTAGTGATAAAGCACTAGAAAGTACCTATATGTAGTGACGGACCACCAGAAAGTACCAATATGTAGTGATGGACCACCAGAAACTACCAATATGTAGTGATGGACCACCAGAAACTACCAATATGTAGTGATGGACCATCAGAAAGTATCAATATGTAGTGATGGACCACCAGAAAGTACCAATATGTAGTGATGAACCACCAGAAAGTACCAATATGTAGTGATGGACCACCAGAAAGTACCAATATGCAGTGATGGATCACCAGAAAGTACCAATACGCAGTGATGGATCACCAGAAAGTACCAGTATGTAGTGATGGATAACCAGAAAGTACCAGCATGAAGCGATAAAGCACTAGAAAGTACCTATATGTAGTGATGGACCACCAGAAAGTACCAATACGCAGTGATGGATCACCAGAAAGTACCAGTATGTAGTGTTGGACCACCAGAAAGTACCAATATGTAGTGATGAACCGCCAGAAAGTACCAATATGTAGTGATGGACCACCAGAAAGTATCAATATGTAGTGATGGACCACCAGAAAGTACCAATATATAGTGATGGACCACCAGAAAGTACCAATATGTAGTGATGGACCACCAGAAAGTACCAATATGTAGTGAAGAACCGCCAGAAAGTACCAATATGTAGTGATGGACCACCAGAAAGTATCAATATGTAGTGATGGACCACCAGAAAGTACCAATATATAGTGATGGACCACCAGAAAGTACCAATATGTAGTGATGGACCACCAGAAAGTACCAATATGTAGTGATGGATCACCAGAAAGTACCAATATGTAGTGATGCACCACCAGAAAGTACCAATATGTAGTGATGGACCACCAGAAAGTACCTATATGTAGTGATGAACCGCCAGAAAGTACCAATATGTAGTGATGGACCACCAGAAAGTACCAATATGTAGTGATGGACCACCAGAAAGTACCAATATGCAGTGATGGACCACAATAAAGTACCAATATATAGTGATGAACCGCTAGAAAGTACCAATATGTAGTGATGGACCACCAGAAAGTACCTATATGTAGTGATGAACCGCCAGAAAGTACCAATATGTAGTGATGGACCACCAGAAAGTACCAATATGTAGTGATGGACCACCAGAAAGTACCAATATGCAGTGATGGACCACAATAAAGTACCAATATGTAGTGATGAACCGCTAGAAAGTACCAATATGTAGTGATGGATCACCAGAAAGTACCAGTATGTAGTGATGGACCACCAGAAAGTACCAGCATGTAGTGATAAAGCACTAGAAAGTACCTATATGTAGTGATGGACCACCAGAAAGTACCAATATGTAGTGATGGGCCACCAGAAAGTACCAATATGTAGTGATGGGCCACCAGAAAGTACCAATATGTAGTGATGGACCACCAGAAAGTATCAATATGTAGTGATGGACCACCAGAAAGTACCAATATGTAGTGATGAACCACCAGAAAGTACCAATATGTAGTGATGGACCACCAGAAAGTACCAATATGTAGTGATGGACCACCAGAAAGTACCAATATGTAGTGATGAACCGCCAGAAAGTACCAATATGTAGTGATGGACCACCAGAAAGTATCAATATGTAGTGATGGACCATCAGAAAGTATCAATATGTAGTGATGGACCACCAGAAAGTACCAATATATAGTGATGGACCACCAGAAAGTACCAATATGTAGTGATGGACCACCAGAAAGTACCAATATGTAGTGATGAACCGCTAGAAAGTACCAATATGTAGAGATGGACCACCAGAAAATACCAATATGTAGTGATGGACCACCAGAAAGTACCAATATGAAGTGATGGAACACCAGAAAGTACCAATATGTAGTGATGGACCACCAGAAAGTACCAATATATAGTGATGGACCACCAGAAAGTACCAATATGTAGTGATGAACCACCAGAAAGTACCAATATATAGTGACGAACCACCAGAAACTACCAATATGTAGTGATGAACCACCAGAAAGTACCAATATATAGTGATGGACCATCAGAAAGTACCAATATGTAGTGATGGACCACCTGAAAGTACCAATATGTAGTGATGAACCGCCAGAAAGTACCAATATGTAGTGATGAACCACCAGAAAGTACCAATATATAGTGATGGACCATCAGAAAGTACCAATATGTAGTGATGGACCACCAGAAAGTACCAATACGTAGTGATGAACCGCCAGAAAGTACCAATATGGAGTGATGGACCACTAGAAAGTACCAATATATAGTGATGGACCACTAGAAAGTACCAATATGGAGTGATGGACCACCAGAAAGTACCAATATGGAGTGATGGACCAACAGAAAGTACCAATATGGAGTGATGGACCACTAGAAAGTACCAATATATAGTGATGGACCATCAGAAAGTACCAATATGTAGAGATGAACCGCCAGAAAGTACCAATACGTAGTGATGAACCGCCAGAAAGTACCAATACGTAGTGATGGACAACCAGAAAGTACCAATATGGAGTGATGGACCACTAGAAAGTACCAATATGGAGTAATGGAGCACCAGAAAGTACCAATATGAAGTGATGGACCACCAGAAAGTACCAATACGTAGTGATGGACCACCAGAAAGTACCAATACGTAGTGATGGACCACCAGAAAGTACCAATATGGGTGTAACATCTCCTGGAATATCGCTTAAGCAAGTGATTGAGAATGTGGCAGGTTAGGGGTAGGGTGTGGCTGGGAGAGGCCCTTGGCACCATGTGAGAGCTGAGTCACACCTCCACCCGTGCACCTCTCCCTCCCTCCCTCTCCCTCTCTCACTCACTGTCTCTCCCTCACTCTCCCTCCCTCATTCACTCTCCCTAAGTCAATCTCCCTCCCTCACTCTCTCTCCCTCCCTCTCCCTCCCTCACTCACTCTCCCTCACTCTCCCTCCCTCACTCACTCTCCCTCACTCACTCTCCCTCACTCACTCTCCCTCCCTCACTCTCCCTCACTCACTCTCCCTCCCTCACTCACTCTCCCTCCCTCACTCTCCCTCACTCACTCTCCCTCACTCACTCACTCTCCCTCACTCACTCTCCCTCACTCACTCTCCCTCACTCACTCTCCCTCACTCACTCTCCCTCACTCACTCTCTCTCACTCACTCTCACTCACTCTCACTCACTCTCACTCACTCTCTCTCACTCACTCTCTCTCTCTCTCACTCACTCTCTCTCTCACTCACTCTCTCTCACTCTCCCTCACTCTCCCTCACTCACTCTCCCTCACTCACTCTCCCTCACTCACTCTCCCTCACTCACTCTCCCTCACTCACTCTCTCTCACTCTCCCTCCCTCTCCCTCCCTCCCTCACTCTCCCTCACTCTCCCTCCCTCTCCCTGGGTGGGGGAGGAGGCATGTGTCCCCCATGTGTACAGTGTGGGAGGAGGCATGTGTCCCCGTTTGTAGTGGGGGAGGAGGCATGTGTCCCCATGTGTAGTGGGGGAGGAGGCATGTGTCCCCATGTGTAGTGTGGGAGGAGGCATGTGTCCCCATGTGTAGTGTGGGAGGAGGCATGTGTCCCCATGTGTAGTGTGGGAGGAGGCATGTGTTCCCATGTGTAGTGGGGGAGGAGGCATGTGTCCCCATGTGTAGTGTGGGAGGAGGCATGTGTCCCCATGTGTAGTGTGGGAGGAGGCATGTGTCCCCATGTGTAGTGTGGGAGGAGGCATGTGTCCCCATGTGTAGTGTGGGAGGAGGCATGTGTCCCCATGTGTAGTGTGGGAGGAGGCATGTGTCCCCATGTGTAGTGGGGGAGGAGGCATGTGTCCCCATGTGTAGTGGGGGAGGAGGCATGTGTCCCCATGTGTAGTGTGGGAGGAGGCATGTGTCCCCATGTGTAGTGTGGGAGGAGGCATGTGTCCCCATGTGTAGTGTGGGAGGAGGCATGTGTCCCCATGTGTAGTGTGGGAGGAGGCATGTGTCCCCATGTGTAGTGTGGGAGGAGGCATGTGTTCCCATGTGTAGTGTGGGAGGAGGCATGTGTCCCCATGTGTAGTGTGGGAGGAGGCATGTGTTCCCATGTGTAGTGTGGGAGGAGGCATGTGTCCCCATGTGTAGTGGGGGAGGAGGCATGTGTCCCCATGTGTAGTGGGGGAGGAGGCATGTGTTCCCATGTGTAGTGGGGGAGGCTGTGGGAGCTGGTGTCGGTCTGTGGCCAACAGACAGGTGCCTAAGTGAGGTTACCAACTACCAGATGAACCACAGACTGGGAGATGAGCCACGACGCTGAGACCAGCAGTGCAGCATCCCTCATGATGCTGAGGCAGCGTGGGACGCCCCCACTCAGCACCACTGGTCCTGCTGCCGTGGTGCACCTCACCTGCGGCAGCTGCCTCTACTTCCTCCTGTGTCAAGGGTGGCACAGTCTACTTCCTCCTGTGTCAAGGGTGGCACAGTGTACTTCCTCCTGTGTCAAGGGTGGCACAGTGTACTTCCTCCTGTGTCAAGGGTGGCACAGTGTACTTCCTCCTGTGTCAAGGGTGGCACAGTGTACTTCCTCCTGTGTCAAGGGTGGCACAGTGTACTTCCTCCTGTGTCAAGGGTGGCACAGTATACTTCCTCCTGTGTCAAGGGTGGCACAGTGTACTTCCTCCTGTGTCAAGGGTGGCACAGTGTACTTCCTCCTGTGTCAAGGGTGGCACAGTCTACTTCCTCCTGTGTCAAGGGTGGCACAGTGTACTTCCTCCTGTGTCAAGGGTGGCACAGTATACTTCCTCCTGTGTCAAGGGTGGCACAGTGTACTTCCTCCTGTGTCAAGGGTGGCACAGTCTACTTCCTCCTGTGTCAAGGGTTGCACAGTGTACTTCCTCCTGTGTCAAGGGTGGCACAGTCTACTTCCTCCTGTGTCAAGGGTGGCACAGTGTACTTCCTCCTGTGTCAAGGGTGGCACAGTCTACTTCCTCCTGTGTCAAGGGTGGCACAGTGTACTTCCTCCTGTGTCAAGGGTGGCACAGTCTACTTCCTCCTGTGTCAAGGGTGGCACAGTGTTCTTCCTCCTGTGTCAAGGGTGGCACAGTGTTCTTCCTCCTGTGTCAAGGGTAGGCACAGTGTACTTCCCCCTATGACAGTGTCAAGGGTGGCACAGTGGTCTTCCTCCTGTGTCAAGGGTGGCACAGTGTTCTTCCTCCTGTGTCAAGGGTGGCACAGTGTACTTCCCCCTATGACAGTGTCAAGGGTTGCACAGTGTACTTCCTCCTGTGTCAAGGGTAGGCACAGTATACTTCCCCCTATGACAGTGTCAAGGGTGGCACAGTGTACTTCCTCCTGTGTCAAGGGTAGGCACAGTGTACTTCCCCCTATGACAGTGTCAAGGGTGGCACAGTGTACTTCCTCCTGTGTCAAGGGTAGGCACAGTATACTTCCCCCTATGACAGTGTCAAGGGTGGCACAGTGTACTTCCTCCTGTGTCAAGGGTAGGCACAGTGTACTTCCTCCTGTGGCCATGGTAGACACAGTGTACTTCCTCCTGTGTCAAGGGTAGGCACAGTATACTTCCCCCCTATGACAGTGTCAAGGGTGGCACAGTGTACTTCCTCCTGTGGCCATGGTAGACACAGTGTACTTCCTCCTGTGGCCATGGTAGTCACAGTGTACTTCCTCCTGTGGCCATGGTAGTCACAGTGTACTTCCTCCTGTAGCCATGGTAGTCACAGTGTACTTCCTCCTGTGGCCATGGTAGTCACAGTGTACTTCCTCCTGTGGCCATGGTAGGCACAGTGTACTTCCTCCTGTGGCCATGGTAGTCACAGTGTACTTCCTCCTGTGGCCATGGTAGTCACAGTGTACTTCCTCCTGTGGCCATGGTAGTCACAGTGTACTTCCTCCTGTGGCCATGGTAGTCACAGTGTACTTCCTCCTGTGGCCATGGTAGTCACAGTGTACTTCCTCCTGTGGCCATGGTAGGCACAGTGTACTTCCTCCTGTGGCCATGGTAGGCACAGTGTACTTCCTCCTGTGGTCATGGTAGGCACAGTGTACTTCCTCTTGTGACAAGCACAGTTCCTGTCATAGTTGTCTTAAGTGCCCATTACAGTTGCTGGACCACTATGGCATGGCATTAGATGTCATGGAAGACCAAC
This sequence comes from Procambarus clarkii, assembly GCF_040958095.1. NCBI lineage: Eukaryota > Metazoa > Arthropoda > Malacostraca > Decapoda > Cambaridae > Procambarus > Procambarus clarkii. Next base: position 13,098,203 of record NC_091207.1, read on the forward strand.
AAAACGCTGGCGAAATAGTAACCTACGGGCTCACCATAGCCCGTGCTACTTGCCCCGCTCCTGTGCCAGGTAAGTTACGGGCTCACCATAGCCCGTGCTACTTGCCCCGCTCCTGTGCCAGGTAAGTTACGGGCTCACCATAGCCCGTGCTACTTGCCCCGCTCCTGTGCCAGGTAAGTTACGGGCTCACCATAGCCCGTGCTACTTGCCCCGCTCCTGTGCCAGGTAAGTTACGGGCTCACCATAGCCCGTGCTACTTGCCCCGCTCCTGTGCCAGGTAAGTTACGGGCTCACCATAGCCCGTGCTACTTGCCCCGCTCCTGTGCCAGGTAAGTTACGGGCTCACCATAGCCCGTGCTACTTGCCCCGCTCCTGTGCCAGGTAAGTTACGGGCTCACCATAGCCCGTGCTACTTGGAACTTTTTGTTCCTGGTAGCGAATCTTAAACAACAACAACAGCTGACGTAATTGACACAGATTTCGCAAAAGCCTTCGACAAGTGTGTGTTATTGCACACAAAATGCGTTCAAAATGAATTACCGGAAAAAACAGGCAAATGGTCCTGACTAACAGAACCCAATGTGTAATTGTCAACAAAATAATATCCGGACAATCAACCGTGAAGAGCACAGTCCCCCAGGGTACTGTGCTTGCTCCAGTACTCAGTCCCCCAGGGTACTGTGCTTGCTCCAGTACTCAGTCCCCCAGGGTACTGTGCTTGTTCCAGTGCTCAGTCCCCCAGGGTACTGTGCTTGCTCCAGTACTCAGTCCCCCAGGGTACTGTGCTTGCTCCAGTACTCAGTCCCCCAGGGTACTGTGCTTGTTCCAGTACTCAGTCCCCCAGGGTACTGTGCTTGCTCCAGTACTCAGTCCCCCAGGGTACTGTGCTTGCTCCAGTACTCAGTCCCCCAGGGTACTGTGCTTGTTCCAGTACTCAGTCCCCCAGGGTACTGTGCTTGCTCCAGTACTCAGTCCCCCAGGGTACTGTGCTTGCTCCAGTACTCAGTCCCCCAGGGTACTGTGCTTGTTCCAGTACTCAGTCCCCCAGGGTACTGTGCTTGCTCCAGTACTCAGTCCCCCAGGGTACTGTGCTTGTTCCAGTACTCAGTCCCCCAGGGTACTGTGCTTGCTCCAGTACTCAGTCCCCCAGGGTACTGTGCTTGCTCCAGTACTCAGTCCCCCAGGGTACTGTGCTTGCTCCAGTACTCAGTCCCCCAGGGTACTGTGCTTGCTCCAGTACTCAGTCCCCCAGGGTACTGTGCTTGCTCCAGTACTCAGTCCCCCAGGGTACTGTGCTTGCTCCAGTACTCAGTCCCCCAGAGTACTGTGCTTCCTCCAGTACTCAGTCCCCCAGGGCACTGTGCTTGCTCCAGTACTCAGTCCCCCAGGGTACTGTGCTTCCTCCAGTACTCAGTCCCCAAGGATACTGTGCTTGCTCCAGTACTCAGTCCCCCAGGATACTGTGCTTGCTCCAGTACTCAGTCCCCAAGGGTACTGTGCTTCCTCCAGTACTCAGTCCCCAAGGGTACTGTGCTTCCTCCAGTACTGAGTTCCCCAGGGTACTGTGCTTGCTCCAGTACTCAGTCCCCCAGAGTACTGTGCTTCCTCCAGTACTCAGTCCCCAAGGATACTGTGCTTGCTCCAGTACTCAGTCCCCCAGGGTACTGTGCTTGCTCCAGTACTGAGTTCCCCAGGGTACTGTGCTTGCTCCAGTACTCAGTCCCCCAGGGTACTGTGCTTGCTCCAGTGCTCAGTCCCCCAGGGTACTGTGCTTGCTCCAGTGCTCAGTCCCCCAGGGTACTGTGCTTGCTCCAGTGCTCAGTCCCCCAGGGTACTGTGCTTGTTCAAGTGCTCAGTCTCCCAGGGTACTGTGCTTGCTCCAGTACTGAGTTCCCCAGGGTACTGTGCTTGCTCCAATACTCAGTCCCCAAGGGTACTGTGCTTTGTGCTTGTTCCAGTACTCAGTCCCCCAGGGTACTGTGCTTGCTCCAGTACTCAGTCCCGCTGGGTACTGTGCTTGCTGCGGTACTCAGTCCCCTAGGGTACTGTGCATGCTCCAGTGCTCAGTCCCCCAGGATACTGTGCTTGCTTCAGTACTCAGTCCCCCAGGGTACTGTGCTGGCTCCAGTACTCAGTCCCCCAGGGTACTGTGCTTGCTCCAGTACTCAGTCCCCCAGGGTACTGTGCTTGCTCCAGTACTCAGTCCCCCAGGATACTGTGCTTGCTCCAGTACTCAGTCCCCAAGGGTACTGTGCTTGCTCCAGTACTCAGTCCCCAAGGGTACTGTGCTTGCTCCAGTACTGAGTTCCCCAGGGTACTGTGCTTGCTCCAGTACTCAGTCCTCCAGAGTACTGTGCTTCCTCCAGTACTCAGTCCCCAAGGATACTGTGCTTGCTCCAGTACTCAGTCCCCCAGGGTACTGTGCTTGTTCCAGTACTCAGTCCCCAGGATACTGTGCTTGCTCCAGTACTCAGTCCCCAAGGGTACTGTGCTTGCTCCAGTCCTGAGTTCCCCAGGGTACTGTGCTTGCTCCAGTACTCAGTCCCCCAGGGTACTGTGCTTGCTCCAGTGCTCAGTCCCCCAGGGTACTGTGCTTGCACCAGTGCTCAGTCCCCCAGGGTACTGTGCTTGCTCCAGTGCTCAGTCCCCCAGGGTACTGTGCTTGTTCAAGTACTCAGTCTCCCAGGGTACCGTGCTTGCTCCAGTACTGAGTTCCCCAGGGTACTGTGCTTGCTCCAATACTCAGTCCCCAAGGGTACTGTGCTTTGTGCTTGTTCCAGTACTCAGTCCCCCAGGGTACTGTGCTTGCTCCAGTACTCAGTCCCGCTGGGTACTGTGCTTGCTGCGGTACTCAGTCCCCTAGGGTACTGTGCATGCTCCAGTGCTCAGTCCCCCAGGATACTGTGCTTGCTTCAGTACTCAGTCCCCCAGGGTACTGTGCTTGCTCCAGTACTCAGTCCCCCAGGGTACTGTGCTTGCTCCAGTACTCAGTCCCCAAGATACTGTGCTTGCTCCAGTACTCAGTTCCCCAGGGTACTGTGCTTGCTCCAATGCTCAGTCCCCCAGGGTACTGTGCTTGTTCAAGTACTGTCTCCCAGGGTAGTGTGCTTGCTCCAGTACTCAGTTCCCCAGGGTACTGTGCTTGTTCCAGTGCTCAGTCCCCCAGGGTACTGTGCTTTGTGCTTGCTCCAGTACTCAGTTCCTAAGGGTACTGTGCTTGCTCCAGTGCTCAGTCCCCCAGGGTACTGTGCTTGTTCAAGTACTCAGTCTCCCAGGGTACTGTGCTTGCTCCAGTACTCAGTTCCCCAGGGTACTGTGCTTGTTCCAGTGCTCAGTCCCCCAGGGTACTGTGCTTTGTGCTTGCTCCAGTGCTCAGTCCCCAGGATACTGTGCTTGCTCCAGTGCTCAGTCCCCCAGAGTACTGTGCTTTGTGCTTGCTCCAGTACTCAGTCCCCCAGGGTACTGTGCTTGTTCCAGTGCTCAGTCCCCCAGGGTACTGTGCTTGCTCCAGTGCTCAGTCCCCCAGGGTACTGTGCTTGCTCCAGTACTCAGTCCCGCTGGGTACTGTGCTTGCTCCAGTACTCAGTCCCCCCCAGGGTACTGTGCTTGCTCCAGTACTCAGTTCCCCAGGGTACTGTGCTTGCTCCAGTGCTCAGTCCCCCAGGGTACTGTGCTTTGTGCTTGCTCCAGTACTCAGTCCCCCAGGGTACTGTGCTTGTTCCAGTGCTCAGTCCCCCAGGATACTGTGCTTGCTCCAGTGCTCAGTCCCCCAGGGTACTGTGCTTGTTCCAGTACTCAGTCCCCCAGGGTACTGTGCTTGTTCCAGTACTCAGTCCCCCAGGGTACTGTGCTTGTTCCAGTGCTCAGTCCCCCAGAGTACTGTGCTTGCTCCAGTACTCAGTCCCCCAAAATACTGTGCTTGCTCCAGTACTCAGTCCCCCCAGGGTACTGTGCTAGCTCCAGTGCTCAGTCCCCCAGGGTACTGTGCTTGCTCCAGTACTCAGTCCCCCAGGGTACTGTGCTTGCTCCAGTACTCAGTCCTCCAGGGTACTGTGCTTGCTCCAGTACTCCAGTCCCCTAGGGTACTCTGTTTGCTCCAGTACTCAGTCCCCCAGGGTACTGTGCTTGCTCCAGTACTCAGTCCCCCAGGGTACTGTGCTCGCTCCAGTACTCAGTCCTCCAGGGTACTGTGACTGCTCCATTACTCAGTCCCCAGGGCACTGTGCTTGCTCCAGTACTCAGTCCTCCAGGGTACTGTGCTTGCTCCAGTACTCAGTCCCCCAGGGTACTGTGCTTGCTCCAGTACTCAGTCCTCCAGGGTACTGTGCTTGCTCCAGTACTCAGTCCCCCAGGGTACTGTGCTTGCTCCAGTACTCAGTCCTCCAGGGCACTGTCCTTGCTTCAGTACTCAGTCCCCCAGGGTACTGTGCTTGCTCCAGTACTCAGTCCTCCAGGGTACTGTGCTTGCTTCAGTACTCAGTCCCCCAGGGTACTGTGCTTGCTTTAGTACTCAGTCCTCCAGGGTACTCTGCTTGCTTCAGTACTCAGTCCCCCAGGGTACTGTGCTTGCTCCAGTACTCAGTCCCCCAGGGTACTGTGCTTGCTCCAGTACTCAGTCCTCCAGGGTACTGTGCTTGCTCCAGTACTCAGTCCCCCAGGGTACTGTGCTTGCTCCAGTACTCAGTCCCCCAGGGTACTGTGCTTGCTCCAGTACTCAGTCCTCCAGGGTACTGTGCTTGCTCCAGTACTCAATCCCCCAGGGTACTGTTCTTGCTCCAGTACTCAGTCCCCCAGGGTACTGTACTTGCTCCAGTACTCAGTCCTCCAGGGTACTGTGTTTGCTCCAGTACTCAGTCCCCCAGGGTACTGTGCTTGCTCCAGTACTCAATCCCCCAGGGTACTGTGCTTGCTCCAGTACTAAATCCCCCAGGGTACTGTGCTTGCTCCAGTACTCAGTCCCCCAGGGTACTGTGCTTGCTTCAGTACTCAGTCCTCCAGGGTACTGTGTTTGCTCCAGTACTCAGTCCCCCAGGGTACTGTGCTTGCTCCAGTACTCAGTCCCCCAGGGTACTGTGCTTGCTTCAGTACTCAGTCCTCCAGGGTACTGTGCTTGCTCCAGTACTCAGTCCCCCAGGGTACTGTGCTTGCTCCAGTACTCAGTCCTCCAGTGTACTGTGTTGAACGTAACAGCAATGTAAAGGATCTGGGTGTATTCATGTCGGAAGACCTTTAAAGAACACAATAAAGTAGCCGTCACAACTGCAAGTAAAATGACAGGTTGGATAGCAAGAACCTTTCACACTAGAGATGCTATACCGATGATGATACTCTTCAAAACCCTTGTGCTGTCTAGAGTGGAGTGCTGCTGCACAATGACAGCCCCTTTCAAAGCTGGAGAAATTGCTGACCTGGAGAGCGTGCAGAGATCCTTTACTGCTGGAATCCACTCAGTAAAACATCTAAACTACTGGGACCGACTAAAGAGCCTAGATCAGTATTCTCTTGAGCGCAGGCGGGAGAGATACATAATAATTTACACGTGGAAAATAATTAAGGGGCTGGTCCCAATCCTGCACACAGAAATAACACCACATGAGACCAGAAGACATGGCAGGATGTGCAGAATACCCCCGTTGAAAAGCAGAGGTGCAACAGACTGTTCTAACACCAACAGTTTAGTGGCATCTATGCACGCTGCTAACACCAACAGTTTAGGGCATCTATGCACGCTGCTAACACCAACAGTTTAGGGCATCTATGCACGCTGCTAACACCAACAGTTTAGGGCATCTATGCACGCTGCTAACACCAACAGTTTAGGGCATGTATGCACGCTGCTAACACCAACAGTTTAGGGCATCTATGCACGCTGCTAACACCAACAGTTTAGTGGCATCTATGCACGCTGCTAACACCAACAGTTTAGGGCATCTATGCACGCTGCTAACACCAACAGTTTAGTGGCATCTACGCACGCTGCTAACACCAACAGTTTAGTGGCATCTACGCACGCTGCTAACACCAACAGTTTAGGGCATCTATGCACGCTGCTAACACCAACAGTTTAGGGCATCTATGCACGCTGCTAACACCAACAGTTTAGGGCATCTATGCACGCTGCTAACACCAACAGTTTAGGGCATCTATGCACGCTGCTAACACCAACAGTTTAGGGCATCTATGCACGCTGCAGCACCACGAGGTAAACAAATTGTGTGGACATTCTAGACAGCTTTTATTGTAATGCGAAGATTGAGAGGGGGGACCCAAGAGCCGTAACTCAAGCCATGTAAGCACAGCTAGATAGGCAGACCCCTCATGCAAGCTAATGTACAAACACGAACAAGAGACAAACACACAGTCACGAACAAGAAACAAACACACAGTCACGAACAAAAAACAAACACACAAACACGAACAAGAGACAAACACACAGTCACGAACAAGAAACAAACACACAAACACGAACAAGAGACAAACACACAGTCACGAACAAGAAACAAACACACAAACACGAACAAGAGACAAACACACAGTCACGAACAAGAAACAAACACACAAACACGAACAAGAGACAAACACACAGTCACGAACAAGAAACAAACACACAAACACGAACAGGAAACAAACACACCGTCACGAACAAGAAACAAACACACAAACACGAACAAGAGACAAACACACAGTCACCAACAAGAAACAAACACACAAACACGAACAAGAGACAAACACACAGTCACCAACAAGAAACAAACACACAAACACGAACAAGAGACAAACACACAGTCACCAACAAGAAACAAACACACAGACAAGGTCAGCCAATTAAGTATTTCTAGGGGAGCAATTGTGAGGATGGGAGGAGGGTGACCTTGGTGTTTTGTGGGGTGACCCCCACTGCTTCCGCCCCCCCCCCCGCTTTCCTGTCACCACCCTCACAGGGGGGAGGGGGAGGGGGGGGGCTTGTTGCACCCCGCTGGTGTTGACACCCCCCCCCCCTCCCCACGGTGTCAATACCACCTCCCCGGTGTTGACACCACCTCGCTGCTGTCAACACCACTTGCTTGATACCTGCTTGATGGGGTTCTGGGAGTTGTTCTACTCCTCAAGCCCGGCCCGAGGCCAGGCTTGACTTGTGAGAGTTTGGTCCACCAGGCTGTTGCTTGGAGCGGCCCGCAGGTCCACATACCCACCACAGCCCAGTTGGTCCGGCACTCCTTGAAAAAAAAAAATCTAGTTTTCCCTTGAAAATGTCCACGGTTGTTCCGGCAATATTTCTTATGCTCGCTGGAAGGACGTTGAACAACCGCGGACCTCTGATGTTTATACAGTGTTCACTGATTGTGTCTATGGCACCTCTGCTCTTCACTGGTTCTATTCTGCATTTTCTTCCATATCGTTCACCCCAGTACCTTGTTATTTTACTGTGTAGATTTGGGACCTGGCCCTCCAGTATTTTCCATGTGTATATTATTTGGTATCTATCTTGTCTCCTTTCTAGTGAGTACATTTGGAGAGCTTTGAGACGATCCCAATAATTTAGGTGTTTTACCGCGTCTATGCGTGCCGTATATGTTCTCTGTATTCCCTCTATTTCAGCAATCTCTCCTGCTCTGAAGGGGGGAAGTGAGTACTGAGCAGTACTCAAGACGGAACAGCACATGTGATTTGAAGAGTACAACCATTGTGATGGGATCCCTGGATTTGATAATTATCAAAATCATTTTTCTGGCTGACGCAATATTTGCTTGGTTATGCTCCCTAAACGTTATGTCGTCGGACATCATCATTCCCAAATCCTTGACATGCTGCTTCCCTACTATGGGCAGAATTGATTGTGTTTTCTACCCTGTATTATGTTTAAGGTCCTCATTTTTACCGTATCTGAGTACCTTGGAATTTATCACTGTTAAACGTCATGTTATTTTCTGCCGCCCAATCGAAAACTTTATTAATACCTGCTCGTAATTTTCCAATGTCTTCAGCAGAGGTAATTTTCATTCTGATTTTTGTGTCTCTGCAAAGGATGATGCGAAGCTGTGACTTGTACTTTTGTCTATATCAGATATAAGAATAAGGAACAGTAGTGGTGCAAGGACTGTACCTTGAGGTACAGAGCTTTTAACTGTGCTTGGACTCGATTAAATATGGTTGACTGTTACTCTTTGTGTTCTGTTCGACAGGAAACTGAGTATCCAGCGTCCTACTTTACCACTTATTTCCATTAACCTCATTTTGTTTGCTATCACCCCATGGTCACATTTATCGAATGCCTTTGCAAAGTCTGTGTATACCACATCTGCATTCTGTTTTTCTTCTAAAGCTTCTGTGATTTTGTCATAGTGGTTGAGTAACTGTGACAGACAGGATTTTCCCGCTCTAAATCCATGTTGTCCTGGGTCGTGTAGTTAATTATTTTCCATAAAACTAGAAATTTAATTCCAAATCACTCTTTCAAAAACTTTTATGTGTGATGTTAGTGCAACTGGTCAATAATTTGCTGCCAAGGCTTTACTACCCCCCTTGTGCAGAGGAGCTATATCTGCAGATTTAAGTGCTGCTGGTATCTCCCCTGTATCCTGGCTCTTTCTCCAAATTAAGCTAATCGTTCGCGCTACTGGTACTTTACATTTCTTTATGAACATTGAATTTCATGAGTCTGGCCCAGGAGCTAATTGCATGGGCATGTTGTCCTTTGCGTACGAACTTTCAGTTGTATTAAAGGTCCAATACTGGTAGAGGTTTTGGATTTGAATTTTGCATATGTGAAAAAAATATTTTGGATTTTTCTTTATCTCTTGTGTAGCTTTCTGTTCCAATTCAATTTCCTCAGATTCGTATGACCGCTTCAACGTTTACTCTATTTCTTCGATCTCCCTGTTTAGGTTTATTGTCCTTTCTTGTGATAGTTGTGTCTGCCTATGCAGTTCCGCGATCGTTTTCCTTCTCCTGTACAGTGGTCTGCGTTCTCTTTCTAGAGTGGTCCTCTTTCTGCCCCTCCTCACAGGCACGTGCTTCAAGCAGACCTTGTAAGCTTCAGCTGTCAGTTGAGCTATCCCCTGTGTGGGAGTTTTGTCGCTTAAGACCGTCTCCCATTGAATGGTTGCAAGGTCTACATTTATTTGCAAAATCTATCTATCTATCTATATATATATATATGAGAAAGATGCATGAACGACCAAGCCATAGATCACTAAGAACTCTTTGACCCGGCCAGGATTCGAACCCATGCCGTCCAGGATCAACCCTAAACGTACACAGTACCGTGACCACCGCACCAATGATCGTCAATGACGATCATTGGTGCAGCGGTCACGGTACTGTGTACGTTTAGGGGTGATCCTGGACGGCATGGGTTCGAATCCTTGCCGGGTCAAAGAGTTCTTAGTGATCTATATATATATATATATATATATATATATATATATATATATATATATATATATATATATATATATATATATATATATATATATATATATATATATATATCCAGGGCAGAGTCACCTGCCCTGGAGCTTGTTTGATCAGTGACACTGTTTGTGCTGGCCGCCCGCACGCCCACATAGCTATCACACCCGGGCTGATCTGATATCATATTTCATCTCGAGTTCCTTTGACCAGCTCCAGTCTTTGTTCCTGCCAGACTTCTCTTGTTCTCCTGTTGGTAGAGTTCTCACCTCTTCTGTTGGCAGAGAGTTCAAGATCTCGTCTCCTGTTGGCAGAGCGCTCACGGGACCTCGTCTCCTGTTGGCAGAGCGCTCACGGGACCTCGTCTCCTGTTGGCAGAGCGCTCACGGGACCTCGTCTCCTGTTGGCAGAGCGCTCACGGGACCTCGTCTCCTGTTGGCAGAGCGCTCACGGGACCTCGTCTCCTGTTGGAATGTATTCTACACTTCCTGCAACATCTCTCTCATCTACACCACCGTTGCACAGGTTTGGAAAAACAGGTCTAGAACCACAGGTCTGGAACCACAGGTCTGGAACCACAGGTCTGGAACCACAGGTCTGGAACTACAGGTCTGGAAGTATTGTTTAGGTCCTCTGAGGCGCTCTACCTATTTTAAGTCCTTCGTTGACTAAATACTGAGCATCTAGAAACTCAGTATACAGAGTCTTGAGAACCTGTGCTCAAACGGGAGCACCAGGGCTCTAAGGGGAGCCCCAGGGCTCTAAGAGGAGCACCAGGGCTCTAAGGGGAGCACCAGGGCTCTAAGGGGAGCCCCAGGGCTCTAAGGGGAGCACCAGGGCTCTAAGGGGAGCCCCAGGGCTCTAAGGGGAGCCCCAGGGCTCTAAGGGGAGCCCCAGGGCTCTAAGGGGAGCCCCAGGGCTCTAAGGGGAGCCCCATGGCTCTAAGGGGAGCCCCAGGGCTCTAAGGGGAGCCCCAGGGCTCTAAGGGGAGCCCCAGGGCTCTAAGGGGAGCCCCAGGGCTCTAAGG